>NC_086229.1:0-30000 GCF_036321145.2 Pelmatolapia mariae | reverse complement strand
TAATGTGTGGAAACTTACTCTAGGGTTACAGATAAATCCCGCCCACTTTAGAAACCACCACTGTAAACACAGAAGAACAAAAGTGTAGTCACCTGGGGTTACGAAGGGTGTAGCCCTCAGTCTTGTTGGTAATATGAATGGCGGACTGCCGAGCACCCATGGTGTCTGCAAACTGAAGAACAAAAAAAAGAGTGAAGACCATGTTTCTGTCTGTGGAAGCATCTCTGTTTGTACATCTGTGAGCACATGGCTGAAGACTACGGCTGGGTATCGTCACTGATTTCTAGAATCGAGTCATTCCGATTCACAAGGTCCCGAATCGATTCGATTCATTTCGATTCAGTTCGATTTAAATCTGGGAAATTTTGCCTCAGACAGTCAGAAATATTATAATTCAGATCAGTACATTTACATATTTTTGTATCTATAAAAAAGAAGCTGACACTCGCAAGACTTTATGAAAGGTGCATCACAGCAGATGCCTTTGTGTCAAAGTAGCTGAAGATAAAACACAGAAAAACATGAAGGTGGTTTTCCTGGCCTGTATTTTATAAAAATATTCTGCAGTACATCAAAAACGAAAGAAAACCATTAATCGATTATCAAAACCCACCCCTACTGAAGACTCCAGTAGGCATGATACAAATACCATCATAGTGTCCACTGATCGTTATACACTCGCCGTGCTCCATCCTGTTGGACGCTTCCAATAAGAGAGACCTTATTTAAAAATTTTCCCTCAAAGGGCTTTGCAGATTTTTCCCCTTAAACTTCCCTTTCTCATTTCATGCCTTTAATCTTTTAAAAACACAGTTTAAAAATGGATGCTCAGTGTGTCTGAGCATCTGTGACATTACTCATATTTCCACAGTAAGTGCTCCAAACACAGAGAGCAGAAAAACATTGAAAACCAGCTTCTGAAAAAGTGGTGAGTCAGAGAAAGAAGCATTTACATGTAAGATTACCTAATAAACATGAACTTGTCTCCTTTTCTGTCAAATAAACAAAGTCATACTCACAGTGATGAGATGAATTCAGGTGAAAGAAATCAGCAGTGTTTTTGTGAGCAGTCCTCACAGTCTGACTGGCACCGAATGAATGAGTTGTGTAAAGATTAACTTATCTGACTTTTTTGTTTCGCACCTTGTAATCCAATGTGCCTTATGGTTCGAAAAATAAAGTAACTTCTACCTTTTTTTAGCATGCCCAGAAGTCCTTTTTGTGCAATGGTTAGCTTCTTCCTCTGCCTTTTGGGTGCTACTGCAGGCGCCTTTGACGGTGCAAAATGTTTCATCAACATTGTTGTGTTTGTTGGGGAGAAAACTTACATGGAGTACAGCACTTTAGAGTCACACTGTTAGCAATGAGAACTTTGATCTCCAGGACAGTCATTTTGATCTGTTTGGTGTCTTTTCCAATATTATTTGTTGATTTCCAAATGATTGGAAATGATGGGAATGTTCAGCTGAAGTGCTGATGGAAACTGCAAAGAAGGTGTTTGGTGTGACCTCTGGGCAGAAAGAGGACAAGGAGACTTGGTGGAGGAATGTGGAAACACATGAGGAAGGTATTGAAAGCAAGAGGTTAGCAAAGGTAAACTGGGCTAGTCAGACAGGTGGAAGAAGAAGACGAAAGTACTGAGGTGTACAGCAGAGACAAAGGTGGCAAAGACAAAGGAACGGGCTCGTAGTGAGGTGGATGTGAGGCTCGACACTAAGAAAGGATAAAGACTACTATTGATTGGCTAGGCTGAGAAATTGAGCTGGATGTGCAGTGGTTAAAGTGAATAAGGACAGAGTTGAAGATGGAATGAGGGCTTAGATGAGCCAATAGATGAAGTAAATGAAAGTGGACAATGCATCTAGGACAGTTAGTGAATGAGGAAGTGCAGAGGATGAGGAAGAAGGATCTTATGGTGCTGCTATTTTTCATTTACATCCACAGTGAGATGCATGACGGAGCACTTACCTTCCATGACAGCGGTGTGGCTATCGGCTCAGCTCCCTCTAGATCATGTGACTTTAGTTTGTTCAAGTGTCACAAGAATGCTACACTTCAGTTTTCCATTCAAGCAGCAAACATAGTGGAAAGTGTGAGCACAGCTGTTAGAAAGGCCAAAACCCAGATCCACAAGGGAACTGGATGTTTGGAAGGTGGCTTAATTCAGGCCATGTCTCCTGTAGCAGGACCTATGATGCTAGCTACATCTCTGCACCAGAATATGGAGTGTAGCTTCATGCTGCTCTTTTCTTCATGCTACAGTCCTACACTACAGAGGGACTAAGAACAGTTAGAAAATTCTCAGATTTGTTTAAACTCTTCTGTTTGTCACATCAAACTCAGTGTGAATAAACAGCTGAAATCAAAGTTCCTCCTCAGGCGCTTGTGTTTAAATGGGAACACTGAAACTGAGGACTCATCAACAAACACTGTCAAAAAGATGATTTTGACGGTTTCAGGTTCTTGCTGGTTGGTCTCCAAGCAGCTGACTGACTGTTAACATTTACAAAATGTATTTAGTAATTTATTCATGTAATACAAAAATTAAAGATACAGTTCATAAACATCAGTGTAAAATATTATTTTTTAGTTAAAATGTAGAAATGCAACTTTACTACAATTTAAAGTATTTCAATAAAAGGGCATCTTGCATCTCAGCTTTGAAATCAAACGTCTGTTTATAATAAACAGGTTGAGAAAATACAGCACAAATAATAATAATAAATTCATAAGTCTACTTCATTCAAAACATTTCTTTAACCTTTAACTTGAATTCCTCTGAGGTTAACTGTAAAGTTCCAGCTTCTATAACATTTATTTGCCTTCAATAACAAAGTCATTAAATGAATAAAAGTAAAAACTAATTTCAGCTAACTGACATAAAATAAAATAAAATATAGACGAAGTATCCTTAGCTTCATTGTTTGTTAGTTTCTTTAAAATTATCGAAACTTGCCTCGGGAGACTTCTGTGGACATGTTTTTTCAGACTTTGAATTTCTACTTGACTGTGAGTCAGCTGCTTTAAAACCAGCTCTGTCTGGTTTTGTTTTCTTACTCTTATTCTTAATGCAGTCATAATGAGTAAAGACTAAAGCCAGCTTTAATGTTAAAAGACAAAGAGACACACATCCTGCAAGCTGAAGTGTACAGTTCACACATCACTCAGGTTTTACCAACTGTTAGTTCCTGTTGGGCGTTGCCCAGACAACTGCTGCGTACACACACAAACACTCACGTGCACACTGCTGTTATCTGCAGAGGAAAGTTAGTCTCCTGTAGCTGCAGCTCATAAATCCTTGTTATACAGTTTCTTCTGTGTAAAAATACTGAAATTAGTATTATATTTAATGCACTTTTTATTAATTTTTCAGATGTGCAACTCTGATTGATTCCAGGTAACAGCTCGGCTTTTTCTCCTTACCAAGTGCATCAAGTTTGGACTTGTTGGTATGAACACGTTCACTCCGCAGCACACGCCTCTGTAGAAATGTGATGACAGGAATAATCTGTTTATCATTGTTATCTAATGTGATTAAAACACAGAACAGAGTCGTGAAGATCAGGACATCACTGCACTGAATAAATGATTAACAGATTTCAAAGAGGACTCTGAGTTCTCATGAGGCTCTGATTAGCTCCACAGTCATTGACTGCATCAATCAAACTGCAAGAAAGTTGGAGAACCAGAAAAGATTTGAAGAATCCTCAGAAATATTGTTAGGAAAAATATTTATTTGATGTTTTTCACACTGGGCAGTCTCATGCTTTACTTTTACTCACTCTGTGCTGTTTAATGTGACATGTCTGAGCTTGTGTGGTGTTTTCAGTTCCCAATAAACCCTGGATTAAATGGGTGGAGAAAAAAATAAGAAAAGCCAAGGAGCTTTTGAAGCCACACAGCATGAGTTAAGACAAGAACACATTGAGAAAGTCCGAGGTGTGGAGACAAGATTCTTTATTCTCTGACAAATTTCAACAAACTGTAAGTTTCCCTTCTCTTTTCCTTTATGTTATTATAAATTATTGACTGGACCCAAACACTTTGATGAAAATCATCATCAAATGATGATTTGATTCATTTCCTCACACAACAAACTGTGTGTTTTTATTTCCGGTCTCTCCATTAAAGTCAGTGTGTAATGTTTTCCTGGCTAACATCAGCTGTGTGCAGTTTAGTTCCAGCACAAACAGCACAAATCTGCCGCTCCATAGTTCACGGTAACGGACTCGCAGCTGTAGCAACGAGGCCGAGTGTGTCCGCCATTCTTAGTTACGTTTGTATTTGTGTACTTCTAGTTTGTTTGTGAGTTCAACTCAGGTGCAGTGTTTTTAGCACTTTTACCTACTTTAGTGTCACTGTGTTTAATATTTACACACGAGACACCTGTCAGAGCTCTAATGCTAACCTAGTCAGACAGCATGCTAATGCCAAGCTAACGCTAAGAGCTCTTAAAGACACACGTAAAACCAAAATTGTTATTTTCAAAAACTCATATAGTTTTTTAGAACTTTAGCTAAAAATGAGAAATTATAAGATAAAATGTAAGTCCTGTTAATACAGAGGTTCCCAAAGTGTGGGGTGCATGCACTAGGGGGGAGCACAGAGCTAACGCCTGGCCGATGCCGTATGACAAAAAAGAAAACACTTGCACACTGCCAGGATAGTGGAGAGGCTTTTGACGGGGCTCCCACACAAATGCAAAGCAGAGGTTGAAGCATTGGTTAATATGTTTCCAAACCAACTTCCCTCCAAGCCAAAGACTAGGAAATATGATGAAGCATATCTTGCCTTTGGCTTCACCTGCACAAGTGCCAAGGTAAGTCTCCCTGACAGAATTTGTTTTCCCTGCATTGGGAGCACACGCTGGGCTGTCCAAACAAACACATTCATGATTTTTAGTTTACAGACATTTCTTATAATGACCAACTACTCCTGAAACAATGTTAGCTGTTTATTCAGTAAAGTTAAGTGGGATACAAATATTATCACGGTGATCCTGCCACGATTTGTTACCCCTGTCTTGGACAAAGAGTATCCCACAGCTGTTTATGTTTTTTAAAACATTTTGCACAGAGATGCCTTTTTAAAAAAATGTATTGATAGCAATGCTGAATATTATTACACAGGAAAAAACTGCATTTAAAATAATTACACACTGACGCCTCTGCCTTTCTAAATGGAGGGACAGTAACTACAAGATTATCTTGTAAAACAAAGGGGGGGCTAGCAAAAACAGTTTGGGAACCACTGTGTTAATACAAAAAGGGCATCATTCAGAAATTTGTCCACAATTCAGTAAATGCTGAACTAATGTGTTTATTAAATCAGACTGGAAAGGTTTGAGAAATCCATAAAGAACAGGTCAGTAACACGCGTGTGCTGTTTAAACTATAATGTTATAAATGTAGAGGTACTGACAGCTTTTATTTCACTCTGCTGTTTAGCTGTAAAGGACAAGAAAACTTAAACAAAAGGCTCTAAGTTTCCTCTTGGATTAAACTTGGATTAGACCGTTTATATTGTTTGTTTGTTTGTTTTTTAAAATGATCTGTTAAAGTTCTACATCAGGAGATAAATTTAAGTGACAATGCAGATAAAATTAAATCTTAAATATCTCGAACACTGGTTGTTATTCTAACTTCTACAAAAAAAGTCACTCAACACTTTTCTGAAAATCCCGTTCAATATAAGCTGACAGTGACACATGAAAGTGTTACTCTTAAAATACATGACTGAGAAATTTGTTAGCAGTATAGAGTGACTGTGAGGATGAGGTGTAATCCAAAACAGCAGCAGCTGGTTTAAATAGCAAACTGTTGAAATGCAAAACTAGAGACTGCAGGAAGGCACATTATTAACCAGAAATCTACTCATGGTAGTTTCCTTTTTTTGAATCAGTCAATCAAATAAGTTAACAAATACGGTGCAGAAAAATAAATGAGTTTAAAAGGAGAGAGTTTTTGGAAAAAAGAAAACATACATGTATAAAGAGAAGTGTTGTCACTGTGCAGACTGATGTCATTAAGAGCTCAGAGTCCAGCAGAAACAGCAGCAGAAGGCGATTGATGAACATTAAACATCAGCCTGTATCTGCAGCAACAGTGTTGGACTGTTCTTCCTATCCTACACAAGGCCACCTGGGTTGGCTGGAAGACTGTTTACTTAGCCTGGCAGTGCGAAGGACACTGTCTCAGCTGAACTCTGGACACACACACACACACATATACACATACAGATGTGCACTCATCCCCCCTCCACTTCCAAACGCCTTCGATGCTTATCCCGATGCAGACGGTGGATCAAAGGAGACCAGCGCTTATGCTGCAGGCACAGATGTGCTGTCTGCATTGGCTGTCTCTCACCTTTTACCATCCCTGTTGCTTGTCATGTGTTTCTTTTGTGTATTAAGAGTTTTTCATGTGCTATGTGCAGAGGTGTTTCTTTTTTCTGTTCCCAAACTGATCTCCCTGTTGGAGCTCAGTCTGGGGGGAGTTATTTTTTTCTCCTTGTCTGTCCTGATGTTGTGGATGTTATTTTCCACTGTTCCTGGTCGCTGCTCGTGCGGCTGACCGGCCAGCTACCCAGCCTGACCTGTCTCCCCAATGTGATGTTTGTGTTTTGTATGTACCGACCGTACACACAGGCAAGGCCGGTCTCTAAACTGCCCCTCAGGGATAAATAAACTTGTCTGAATCTGGTTTTCACAAGCTTCCGACTTCCAGCCTTCTTGGCCTTTGAGGACACGCCCACGTAGACCATGAAGGCCGCCTCCTCCAAGGATGCAGACCCTGAACTGGAACACGCCAAGAGGCTTCAGTTTTCAGGCCCCATCTTATCTTAATGACCTTGTAGTACCATATCACCCTATTAGAGCACTTTGCTCTCGCTCTGCAGGCCTACTTGTTGTTCCTGAGTATTTAAAAGTAGAATGGGAGGGAGAGCCTTCAGTTTTCAGGCCCCTCTTCTGTGTAACCAGCTTCCAGTTTGGATTCAGGAGACAGACACTATCTCTAAAATTAGGCTTCAAACTTTCCTTTTTCCAAAAGCATATAGTTAGGGCTGGATCAACTCTGTGGAGATGGACAAGTCTGTGATGCTTCAGTGTTCAGCTATTTGAACTTAACAGATGAATTAAATGGATCAATCACTCTTACTGGCCTCAGCAGTAAAGGCCCTCCATCAGGACCTGGGTGGTGTAAATCCATGTTCTTTGTTTCTCAGTGTAAAAGGTTTACATGCTGTGACATTTTGTTGTTTTAGGATTTCAGTTTAAAAACAGTTTACAGTGGCTTGCAAAAGTGTTCGTCCCCCTTGAACTTTTTGAATGGCCCAGTCAAAGTCCAGATCTAAATCCAGTAGAGAATCTGTGGCAAGATCTGAAAACTGCTGTTCACAAACGCTGTCCATCTAATCTGACTGAGCTGGAGCTGTTTTGCAAAGAAGAATGGGCAAAGATTTCAGTCTGTAGATGTGCAAAGCTGGTAGAGACAAACCCTAAAAGACTGGCAGCTGTAACAGCAGCAGAAGGTGGTTCTACAAAGTATTGACTCAGAGGGCTGAATAATTACTCCTCTTCCAAACCATCTGTCCTCTCTGTCCAAAATGTGAACACTGGCATCCTCAAAGAGTGACCTTTGACCTTTAGATGCAGATGAACTGCTGAGTCTTGTCCCGTGGAGGTGGCTCTTCTATGTTGTGCCATGCGCTTGTGAAGTGACTGTTTGGTCTCTCCAATGTAGAGGTCTGGGCATTCCTCGCTGCACTGTGCAGCAAACACCACATTGTTCAGTTTGTGTTTAGGAGTTTTGTCTTTGAGATGAACCAGTTTGTGTCTGAGTGTGTTGCTGGGATGTCGTGCTTGGAGAAAACTCTCCTGAGTTTCTCTGATACACCGGCTACATAGGGGATGACAACGTTGTTGCGTCTGTCTTTCTTTTCCTCCCTCGCTGGTGTCTGATCTTCTTTTCTGTGCATCTTTGCTGACTTTATAAACGCCCAATTAGGATAACCACATGTTTTAAGAGCTTCCTTTATATGTGTGTGTTCCTTCTTTTTCCTTCAGGCTTAGAGGGAACATGTCATCCAAGCCAAACCAAACTCCAAACCAAGTCAAACTTTCTGTTTTGGGATTAGTCAAGAATGTGTTTACTGACCTGTGTCAGGGTTGATTCTCAGTCTTCTAGAGGCCCCAAGAAACAAGCCCATCAAAGCCTCATCAGGAAGTTATGATCACACAGTTTATGAAATTACAAAAAATAAAACTATTTAAAACTGTTCATGAATTAACCTCAGTTTGTCTGAAGGCTAGTTTTTATTTTTTATTTTAGTTGACTCCTTTCAGTGCTCCATTCAAGGCCCACATTTCCTGCAGCACATTGACACCAATCATAAACTGATTAGGTTTGTTTTTGCATTACAACACTGCACGACTAACGTAACTCTGAATACTTTTATCATTACAGAATTTTCTTTTACTTGTCTTTTCAACAAAGCTTCTTCTTTAGTGACGTTTGGCAGCATAGATGTTTCTCTAGGAGGTCTTGAGTTTTTTCTGGATCAGAAGATTTGGATTTGCTCACTTTGCCTTCATGTGAGCAAAGCTCCGTTAAATTTATTCTGAAGTTAGTCTCATGATTTTTAAACATGGAGTCATCAGGATTTGTTCAGTGCTGTAATTTGCAAGTGTGTCAGTTTGGTATTTGGATAGTTTTTGTGTATCCTGTTGTTTGAACACTTATTTCAAAATCTCATATGGTGCAGAGCCTGCTGAGGTGATGTTCACTGTGAGAGGATGTGGAAGCTTTATTAGTGGAAAAGCACAACCAGAGGTGCTAAAGCTCTTAAGATCAAACTGACATTATTGTTATTTCATCAGGATTGGCTCCAGTTGAATTGCTGTTTGGCTGTTCTTTGTCAGTCTTCGACTGAACTTTGAGAACTTTTCTGTATTTTTCAAATGTAGAATTGAGCGTCTGTGGAGGGACGTTTGGACAGGTGTGACACATTTATTATGATGTACTCACAGCTTGGAGGAAGATGGATTTCTCATCATCTCAGATACTCTTCATCTCTTCTGTGCCCAGCACTCCTTCCTCCCAAGTCTCAAGGTGGATTTGTTCTCTGTTGTCTGGAATGATCATCCCATTAGGACCGAGCGTTTCCTGAACCAGCTGTGTGAACTGTGGATGCTGCAGCAGCCCATCAGAGAGCCACAGAGATCTGAGGAAATGAGGCAGTTGAGTAATAAGGCAATGATTTTCTTTTCTTGACTCTTCTATGTTTTGAAAATCATTTACACATGCTTCTTGATTTCAGCAAATCCAAATTGAGGACATGATTGGGAGAGCTCAGGGCCGTCATACCCACCCAGGTGTTTTGGTGGCAGAAATGGAGTCTCCACTGAAGGCTGAAGATATCGAGTCTCTACGCCTTGACATTGATCCCCTTGTGCCTCATTTAGTTTTGGACGAGACATTTACTGGACCACACTCTCACATGCTCTGTAGCTACATCACCATCCCTGAGAGTCGCAGCTTGGCCCATCACAGGGTGAAGTTATAAGAACGTCTTATTTTACCAAGTCCTCTCTCGGGTTCAATTCAATTCAATTTTATTTATATAGCGCCAAATCACAACAAAAGTCGCCTCAAGGCGCTTTATATTGTACAGTAGATCGCACAATAATAACCCAACAATCATATGACCCCCTTTGAGCAAGCACTTTGGCGACAGTGGGAAGGAAAACTCCCTTTTAACAGGAAGAAACCTCCGGCAGAACCAGGCTCAGGGAGGGGCGGCCATCTGCTGCGACCGGTTGGGGTGAAAGAAGGAAAACAGGATAAAGACATGCTGTGGAAGAGAGACAGAGATTAATAACAGATATGATTCGATGCAGAGAGGTCTATTAACACATAGTGAGTGAGAAAGGTGACTGGAAAGGAAAACTCAATGCATCATGGGAATCCCCGGCAGCCTACGTCTATTGCAGCATAACTAAGGGAGGATTCAGGTTCACCTGGTCCAGCCCTAACTATATGCTTTAGCAAAAAGGAAAGTTTTAAGCCTAATCTTGAAAGTAGAGATATTGTCTGTCTCCCGAATCCAAACTGGAAGCTGGTTCCACAGAAGAGGGGCCTGAAAACTGAAGGCTCTGCCTCCCATTCTACTTTTAAATACTCTAGGAACAGCAAGTAGGCCTGCAGAGCGAGAACGAAGTGCTCTAATAGGGTGATATGGCACTACAAGGTCATTAAGATAAGATGGGGCCTGATTATTTAAGACCTTGTATGTGAGGAGCAGGATTTTGAATTCAATTCTGGATTTAACAGGAAGCCAATGAAGGGAAGCCAAAACAGGAGAAATATGTTCTCTCTTTCTAGTCCCTGTCAGTACTCTTGCTGCAGCATTTTGGATTAGCTGAAGACTTTTCAGTGAGTTTTTAGGACATCCTGATAATAATGAATTACAGTAGTCCAGCCTGGAAGTAATAAATGCATGAACTAGTTTTTCAGCATCACTATGAGACAGGATATTTCTAATTTTAGAGATGTTGCGCAAATGGAAGAAAGCAGTCTTACATATTTGTTTAATATGTGCGTTGAAGGACATGTCCTGGTCAAAAATGACTCCAAGGTTCCTCACAGCATTACTGGAGGCCAAGGTAATGCCATCCAGAGTAAGAATCTGGTTAGATACCATATTTCTAAGATTTTCAGGGCCAAGTACAATAACCTCAGTTTTATCTGAATTAAGAAGCAGAAAGTTAGCGGCCATCCAGGTCTTTATGTCTTTAAGACATTCCTGCAGTTTAACTAATTGGTGTGTGTTACCTGGCTTCATGGACAGATAGAGCTGCGTGTCATCTGCATAGCAGTGAAAATGTATGCTATGTCTTCTAATGATGCTACCTAGGGGAAGCATGTATAATGTAAATAGAATTGGTCCTAGCACTGAACCCTGTGGAACACCATAATTGACCTTAGTGGGTGAAGAGGACTCTTCATTTACATGTACAAATTGGAGTCTATTAGATAGATATGATACAAACCACTGCAGTACAGTACCTGTAATACCTACAGCATGTTCTAATCGCTCTAATAGGATATTATGGTCAACAGTATCGAACGCTGCACTAAGGTCTAGCAGGACAAGCACAGAGATGAGTCCACTGTCAGAGGCCATAAGAAGATCATTTGTAACCTTCACTAAAGCTGTTTCTGTGCTGTGATGAGCTCTGAAACCTGACTGAAACTCTTCAAATAAGCCATTCCTCTGCAGATGATCTGTTAGCTGTTTGACAACTACTCTTTCAAGGATTTTTGATATAAAAGGAAGGTTGGAGATTGGCCTATAATTAGCTAAGACAGCTGGGTCTAGAGATGGCTTTTTAAGTAAAGGTTTAACTACAGCCACCTTGAAGGCCTGTGGTACATAGCCGATTATTAGAGATAGGTTGATCATATTTAAGATTGAAGAATTAATTAATGGCAGGACTTCTTTGAGCAGTTTTGTAGGAATGGGGTCTAAAAGACACGTTGATGGTTTGGAGGAATTAATTATTGAAGTTAACTCAGAACGATCAATTGGAGAAAAAGAGTCTAACTTAACATTGATGGTATTAAGAGTAGCTGTAGATAATATTACATCTGTGGGATGATTATTGGTAATTTTTTCTCTAATGATAAAAATTTTATTTGTGAAGAAGTTCATGAAGTCATTACTAGTTAACGTTAAAGGGATGGTTGGCTCAACAGTGCTCTGACTTTTTGTCAGCCTGGCTACAGTGCTGAAGAGAAACCTGGGGTTGTTCTTATTTTCTTCAATCAGTGACGAATAGTAAGATGTTCTGGCTTTGCGGAGGGCTTTCTTATAAAGCAGCAAACTATTTCTCCAGGCTAATTGATGATCCTCTAAATTTGTGACACGCCATTTCCTCTCCAGTTTACGAGTTATCTGCTTTAGGCTACGTGTTTGAGAATTATACCATGGAGTCAGGTACTTCTGATTTGAGACCTTAGTTTTCACTGGAGCTACAGTATCCAGAGTCGTACGTAGTGAGGAGGTAAAATTATTAACAAGATAATCGACCTCTGTTGGAGTAGCGTTCAGGTAGCTGCTCTGCTCTATGTTGGTACAGGGCATTGAAGATGATAACAGTGGGTGGATTATATTCTTAAACTTAGTTACAGCACTTTCAGAAAGGCATCTACTTTGATAAAGTCTACTCTCCACTGCTGTGTAATCAATTATTGTAAATGTAAATGTTATCAGGAAATGATCAGACAGCAGAGGGTTTTCAGGAAACACTGTTAAATGTTCAGTTTCTATGCCATATGTTAAAACAAGATCTAGAGTGTGATTAAAGTGGTGGGTGGGTTCTTTTACATTTTGAGAGAAGCCAATTGAGTCTAATAACAGATTAAATGCGATGTTGAGGCTGTCATTTTTAGCATCTACATGAATGTTAAAATCACCCACAATAATTATTTTATCTGAGCTGAGCACTAAATCAGATAAAAAGTCTGAGAAATCAGAGAGAAACTCTGTGTAAGGCCCAGGTGGACGATAGATGATAACAAGTAAGACTGGTTTCTGAGTTTTACAGCTGGGGTGGACAAGGCTAAGCATCAGGCTTTCAAATGAATTAAAAGTCTGTCTTGGTCTTTCGTTAATTAATAGACTGGTGTGAAAAATTGCTGCCACACCGCCCCCTCGGCCTGTGCTTCGAGGTTTCTGGTAGTTAGAATGACTCGGGGGTGTTGATTCATTTAAACTAACATAATCATCCTGCTGCAACCAGGTTTCTGTAAGGCAGAGTAAATCGATTTGTTGATCAATTATTAAGTCATGTACTAACAGAGACTTGGAGGAGAGAGACCTAATATTTAATAATCCACATTTCATTGTTTTACTCTTTGGTTCAGATGTGGATACTGTATTGTTCTTTCTTTTTGATTTTTTATGTTTAAATTGTTTATTGCTGGTTTTTAGTTTGTTTTTTGTCTGTTTGGGAGCTGACACAGTCTCTATGGAGATGGGTTTTTGGGAGGGTAGCAGGAGGAGAGAAGCTGCAGAGAGGCGTGTAAGACTGCAACTCTGCTTCCTGGTCCCAACTCTGGATAGTCAGATTTTGGGGGGTTTAATAAATTGGTCCATATTTCTAGAAATGAGAGCTGCTCCATCCAAAGTGGGATGGATGCCGTCTCTCCTAACAAGACCAGGTTTCCTCCAGAAGGTTTGCCAATTATCTATGAAGCCCACATCGTTTCTGGGACACCACTCAGACAGCCAGCAATTTAAGGAGAACATGCGGCTAAACATGTCACTCCTGGTCTGATTGGGGAGGGGACCAGAGAAAACTACAGAGTCCGACATTGTTTTGGCAAAGTTACACACCGATTCAATATTGATTTTAGTGACCTCCGATTGGCGTAACCGGGTGTCATTACTGCCGACGTGAATTATGATCTTACTGTATTTACGTTTACCCTTAGCCAGCAGTTTTAAATTTCCTTCAATGTCGCCTGCTCTGGCCCCTGGAAGACAATTGACTATGGTTGCCGGTGTCTCTAGCTTCACGTGTCTGAGAACAGAATCACCAATTACCAGAGTTTGACCCCCGGCGGGTGTGTCGCCGAGTGGGGAAAAACGGTTAGACACATGAACAGGTTGGTGGTGTACCTGGGGCTTCTGTTTAAGACTATGCTTCCTCCTCACCGTCACCCAGCCGCCCTCTTTCCCCAGCTGCTTGGGGTCTGCCGGGGAACAGCTAGCGGGGCCTACGCTATCTTCGGCTGCACCAGCTACAGGGGCCTGGCTAGCTACGGGTGAATGAAGGGTGCGAAGCCGAGTCTCCAATTCAGTAATCCTGGCCTCCAGAGCTGCAAATATGCTACATTTGTTACAGGTATCATTACTGCTAAAGGAGGCCGAGGAGTAGCTAAACATCTGACACAATGAGCAGGAAAGTGCAGGAGGGACAGGTGAAGAAGCCATGGTGCTAACGAGTCGGCTACGAGCTAAGCTAAGCTAGCGAAACAGTACAGAGACAGTGAGTGAATACTTTGGCTATAAATTAGGCAGTGAGTACACAGAAAGGGTGCTTCAGATGAAGCACGTGAAGATTATACTATGAAGAAGGAATGTATCTAAAAGTTTTTAATTAAATTGCTAAGCAGAAAAGCTACTCAGAAACACCACTGTGTTTGAGCAGGAACAGGAAGTGATACTATACCACAAAGCGAGCGAACACCACGTGACAGCGCCACCAAGTTCCTAAATCATTTATGGCATTGAGATAGTTTTTTTAAATAATCTCTTCTTCTGTAATATAAGAAGCTCTCCTGCTTTTAATGGTACTTTTCATTTACTTCCTGTTTCATTCTCGACCCAAATAGACAAGCTGACACAGTCACATGGAAGAGGGAAAGAAATCTGACAAAACTGTTTCTAATGATTTCATTGAAACTAATGTCTAACAATGACAAATGTATAAAATAAATAAAGATTAAAGTAACATGTATTTTCTTTAGTTTTCTGTTTTACTAATACTCCATTGATCAGATGTGTGGCTGGATGATCCTAAACATGATGAAATGACCACAGTGGCCTTTGTCATCACACGCTTGAACTCATCACATGTTTGCATTTGCTGAACAGGCAGTGGGACTGTATCACTACATGCTGTGACTGTCGGGTAGCAAACTGCATGAACACCATACTGAATATGACAGGTGTGGTTGAACTGCACGGACACTCTGAAGCTTCTCCTCTGGCAGGACAGGAGTGTGGCCTTGTCCTGTGAGCCGCTGTGAGGATGTACTTGGGGAAAGGTCACCGGCCTCAGGCTCTTCACCTTTTTAAAGACAAAGCAGTCATTTAGAGAGAAGATTGGATCGTGTTTACCTGTAACTGCACAAAGAGAGAATAAAAATGTCATTATTGACCAACACTCATTGTGTAATCTACAGCTGTGGCCAAACATTTAGAGAATAACAAGTGTTGCTTTTCACACAGTTTTAGATCTTTTTGTCAGATGTTTTCTGAAGGATAGAAACATCTAAGTTTCTACAGCATGTGATTGATTATATTTGCTCAGCTCTGCGTTCTAACTGTAGCTGATGAGAAATGACTGAACCATCCTAGTGATCCTAGGATCCACAGGACCTACAGGACTGAAGAGGATCTGCTGCATTTACTCAAAGAGCTTCTGATGGTCCCGTTCAGCTCTTCCAGGTTCCCATCCCAGTGCTGAGGGAATGATCTGTATTCCTCACTGTGAGGAAGAGGCTGGGAACCCAGATTTCCATCCACAGATCACAGAAATCAGATTCACTCGATCTTCCTCTTTAAGATTGACTTGTACGGTTTTATAAATCTAACAGCCTGAATTTGGAGACCTGACCAGAGTCGGTGCTCAGCTCTGCTGGGTTCATGCAGACTTGGAGGGTCACTGTCAGATGGTCCACTGGTGATTTTATTATTCCCACTATTCAAACTAAACCACAGCTGAGAGTCTTGCACATGGTAACCTGGTTTGTTTCTGATGTAGAAATAAGTTGATGAGCTCTGAGACTCGCTCCTGTTTTCTCCTCTGCAGCAACCTTAATGGGAGCCATAGCAGACACGCTGGCACGTCTCAGGAGGAGGAGGGCACCAAATGCAGAGGTCAAAGAGGAGCTGAGGTATGTGTGTTTAACTGTGAGGTCACCAGGAGGAAGAGGAGCTGGTGATGAAGAGCAGCCTGTGTGTATATACAGTATAAAGTATCTGTTGTGTATTGAGCCCTGAGGAAGATGAAGGTGCAGCTTTGCTTTGGCCTTCCTCTGCTAACAGCTAACTAACCTCAGCCAGATGTTCTGCAGCTGTTTCTCTAACATTAGAAGTTTATAATGATGATGACCCTGAGCGTGTTTCTGCTGTTCTGATGGATCTCCACAGAGCGTCCTGACTCTGTGTCACATGTTAGCTTCATGGGGATCAAATATACAAATAGAACAAGATAAAATACAAATACTATGAATAAATGAATGGAGAATAAATTTAAGTGTGAGGTAGATGTATGTGCAAAGGAGCTATGAGCTTGATATGAAAGATGACCTGATGTGCAAAAATTACTGTTAAAATAGGTCAGCTGTTCAAGAGTCTGATGGCAGTGGGGAAGAAGGAGTTGTTGAGTCGGGATGTTCTGGATTTCACACTTCTGAACCTTCGTCTTGAGGTAAGAAGTCTGAACAGTCTGTGTTGGGGGAGTGTGGGCAGTGGGGTGGCCACAACCAGACTGGCCACCCCAGGTGCCACACCAAAGCTAAACAATAAAATTCAATCAAATATCAAATGTACGAATATGCTTTCGCAGTGAAGCTGAGATATCCGAGTGTAAGTGAATGCAGCATTGGCTTCTGCACTATGAGCATCACTAGCAAAGGTAGGAGGGCGAAGAACGAAAGACGGCAGAAAACAATTTTTCGGTGAAAGAAAATGAGGAGAGAATAAATGTCCCGGTAAGTAATATTAAGTTTGTTGAGTTTAGTAAACTTCGGTGAAATCATAATACCAAGGAAAAAATAACACTTAAAGAATTATTGCAACCGTCGAATATTTCAGACAGTAGGCTACTGGGGGGAGCTAGCATAAGAGTCATGAGTTATAAGATATAATCCAAGTGGTAACGTTGCCATATGGAGCTGCAGATTTGGTTGCAGGTTAACATACCTGGACTGGCCATCGGGCATACCGGGCATTTGCTCGGTGGGCTGATGACTTATTTAATTATTTTTTTTGTAATGGCATGAACAATGAAAGGTGGTGGATTGGCCAGATGCTGTGGTGGCTATGGCGGAGCTTCCACAGAGGCCAGCAGGTGGATGAGGGAAAGGGGAGTGTTAAGGTTCAAAAATATAGGGAAGTAAATACAGGCGGAATGCAAGTAACCACACTGGTCCATAAGGTAAAGTCGGACGATGATTTTAATGAAACGTGCAGCGTGGGAGATAGACACTGTATACAAACAGCATCAAAAAATCTCAATCTCCAAACATCAAAATACAGTTTTATATGCATCGGAGTATATTTTGTGAAGCCCCCTCATTGCGTTAATCACAGACATCAGTTTCAAAACCACAAATGTTCTGTTTGACAACTTGAGACACCATTAAAAGGACACTGGCTTCCATCTTCTCCCCGGTGGTTTCCCGAAAGTCAGCTCAGCTCATCTGCTTCTTCATCAGTCACAGGAAGCATGCTCAACTTTCACCTACACCCTAACAGTATGTGTATGTCTGTCTGTGCATGCACAGAGTGTGCATATGCTCTCTGCACCTTAGTTGACCTCGGCTTAGGCAACCAGGCTAAGGCCATCCTGTGTATAATGATCTTGACTTCTGTGTAAAATGTATAAACAAATGTTTTAATCTAATACAACAACTTAAAACTTAATCAAAGCTTAATCAAAAATATTAATGCATCAAAGATGATAATAGCATCATCCAAACTGCTCCTCAGAATTACTTTCACTCAGACTCTTGTTTCGGTTTCACTTCTGCAGAAGCATGCAGTTTCCTGTCTTATTTTGAGGATACTCAGCTTTAGGCCTTTTCTTTCACAATGCAGTCTGCCCATAAACTTTTAAGATTATAGATTCAAAAGCATTTCGGGTTATAGATTCAACTCAACAGTTTAAAGTGGTTATAACTGCACCTGTAATAAAAGATTAATTGAGTGTCAATATGTTTAAACATCTAAATACAATATCAATATTAATAATTAATGGAATGGTAATATGATTATAAACAATAGCAGCAAAAATAGCCGTAAAATATCTTTCTACTCTTTACAGGAGGCAGGAGGAGGAGAGACCCGAGGCGCCCACCAGTCCGAGTGTCAGGTGAACTGAACTTCAGGTAAGAAGTTATGACCTGCAGTCTGTCTGGGTCAGATATAAACCAAGTTTAGGTGGAGTTTATTTTCGTTGTGCTGAGTTTTTACAGTCAGACGCAGTTTGTCCCGTACTTCAGCTAGGGCTGCTCAATTAATCGAATTTTAATCGTGATTACGACCTGGGCTTTCAACGATCATTAAAAATGACTAACCCGGACTTCCGGCTAATGGCGGCTTGGAGTGAGTAGTGTTTTGGTGAGCTCCTGCACGGTAGACCTTTTTTTTATAATTACTGGGCGCTTTTTTTCTGACTCGACCCCAAGCGATATCTAACTCGTTTTAAAGTAGTGCACTTTTTCATTTTGGTCACTAAAATGCCACCAAAGCCGACTAAAGGAGGAAGCTCTATTCGGCCTCACCTGCGGCCTGCTTCTCCTGATGAGCCCTTGACCCATCCCGAGTCGGGGACTGCGGCCCAGGCCGCCACCAGTAGCGATGTCGGCGCTCTCAAGGCGGAGTTGCTTTCGGCTCTCCGCGAGGACTTTGCTGCCACACTTAAAACGGAGTTTCAAGCTATCATTGGTGAAACTCTTTCCTCCATTAAGTCCGAGCTTCTCTCCTTCAAAAAGGAATTGTCCTCTGGCCTGTCCGCGATGCAGGAGAGTTTCACTGGGCTAAAGGTAACGGTCGCCGAGATGGAGCGATCCCTGTCTACCTGTACCGATGACATCGTTAGCCTCCAGAGAAACGTGGAGCATCTAACTAAAGCGGTAGCCAAGTTGGAGGATAAATGTGACGACTTGGAGTCCCGGTCCCGGCGTCAAAATATCCGCATCGTTGGGGTTCCAGAGGACGACCCATTGTCGGCATCCACGGCTGCTATTTCACGGTTGCTGAAGGAGGCCTTTGATCTCGCCGAGGAGCCGCTACTAGACCGTGCTCACTGTACTCTGGCCCCCAAGCCTAAAACAGGTGAGCGGCCCCGTCCCATTGTAGCGAGGCTACACTACTACGCTGACTGTGTTAAAATCCTGTCGAGGGCAAGGGAGCTTCAGCGGATTAAGGTGAACAATATGACCATCTCCGTTTTCCCCGACTACACCGCCAAGACAGCCCGAGCTCGTGCAGCCTTCACGGACTGTCGCCGTCAGCTCCGAGGAATCGAAGGGGTCCGGTTCGGCCTGCTCCACCCAGCCCGGCTGCGGATTACCCATGATGGGGTCACACGGGACTTTACCTCTCCAGAGGAGGCCAATACTTACATTAAGACGATAACCAAGTGAGGAAAAAATGTATATATACTATAATATATTTAAGGAAGCAACTGACGTCTCCGGTTTATATTTCATGGTTTGAGGAGTGTGTTTTTCTTCTTCTGGGGTAAGGTATTTTTTTTTTAGGTTCAAAAATGTATGAGTCTGTTTTAAAATGTTTGTCCCTTACACGGTTAGTTTAAAAACAATATTTTCACTTAGGCATTCTTAGATTAGTGCCCGTCATATATTTCCATTTTATACTGTGTGTCTAGTCCTGCGGGATTCACCCGACACTTAAAGGTGTTTTTGGTTTTTTTGGTTTTTCTTGTTCCTGTTGCGCTATTTAGCTGAAAGTACAACTTTGTCAATGACTCCCATAGGAGTCTGCACCGCTCCTTCGTTTGGGGAAGGACAGTGCAAGCAAGGGGAGGGGGGTGGGGCGGGTGGTCTTTGTTTTTTTTGTTTTTTGTTTTTTGTTGTTGTTGTTGTTGTTGTTGTTTTTCGTTCTGTTTTTGTTTTGTTTTTTCCGTTTTGTTTTCCTTTGGCAGGGGGGTGCCTACTTACTTCTGTTATAAATGACTGATCTCATGTCCTGTGACATACAAGCCTCATCAAGTTCTTCCTCAGTTGGATTTTTAAGTTGGAATGTTAAAGGCCTTAACAACCCGGTGAAGCGTTCTAAAATATTTTCACACTTGAAGCGTCTAAATCCAGATATAGTATTTTTACAAGAAACACATCTGCAAGATACACATCATTGCAAGCTCAGGTACTCATGGGTTGGGGAGACCTTTCATTCAACCTTTGACTCTAAAGCCAGGGGAGTCGCTATTTTAATTAGTAAGAGGGTTTATTTTAGGGTTTCCAAAACAATTGAGGATAAAAATGGTAGATTTCTTATAATTGCTGGTAAACTATTTCATATTCCTGTTTTGTTGGTCAATATTTATGCTCCAAATTTTGACAACCCTGATTTTGCAAACAATCTATTTAGCACTCTTCCTTTTCTTGACACCCATTGCTTAATTCTTGCTGGGGACTTGAACTGTGTAATGAACCCGACACTAGACCGCTCCTCACCTCGTGTCTTTACTCAGTCCTCTATGTCCAAATCAATCTCTGACTTCATGTCTCAGAATGGGTTTGTAGATCCTTGGAGGACGCGTAATCCACAAACAAAAATTTTTTCCTTTTTCTCTCAGGTACACCAATCTTATTCCCGTATAGATTATTTTTTTGTTGATGGTTCTTTGATGCCTAAAGTCACATCCTCTGAATACCACCCAATTGTTATATCAGACCATGCTCCACTAAGCCTTGATATAAACTTCACTGGTAGACCTCGCTCCTGCCCTTCTTGGAGGTTCAACACTCTCCTACTATCTGCTGATTCATTCAACCAGTTCATTCTATCAGCAATCGATGACTTTCTTGCCTTTAATAAAAGCGATTCAGTCTCCTCCTCATTGTTATGGGAAACACTGAAAGCATATCTGCGTGGCCAGATTATTTCTTATTCAGCTAATCTTAATAAAAACTCCAGGGCCAAGGTAGCAGAAATTTCAGCAAAAATTCAGGACGTTGACAACCAAAATGCCATTAATCCATCACTGATGTTATTGAAGCAACAACAGGATTTACAGACTGAACTTGATCTCCTCACAACAGCTGATGCGGAACGTCTTTTGATTCGATCCCGTGCTACCTACTACGAGCATGGTGAAAAGCCAAGTAGACTTCTGGCGCACCAACTGAAACGTAGAGCCAGCTCTCGCACAATTTCACAAGTTAAAGACCAGTCTGGCAATCTGGTTTTTGACCCTGTCTCTATCAGTGGGATTTTTAAGAGATTTTACTGCAATCTCTACAGCTCTGATTCACAGTCAGTTTCAGATGAGATGCTTGCCTTCCTCCAGAATTCTGACCTTTCCACAGTAAATAAATCAGTTTCTGATGAACTCGATGCTCCCATTAAAATAGAGGAAATTTTTGGCTCAATCAAATGTATGCAGAGCGGTAAGGCCCCAGGCTCAGACGGATTTCCGGCTGAGTTTTTCAAAAAATTTAAAGACAAGCTGGCCCCTCTCCTTCTTGATGTATATAATGAATCACTGCGAAGTGGCCGGCTGCCCCCCACTTTAACGCAGGCATCTATTTCAGTTTTACTGAAGAAAGGCAAAGACCCTACGGCCTGTGAGTCCTACAGGCCCCTGTCTCTCCTAAATGTAGATTTTAAGATTTTGGCAAAACTACTTGCAATTCGGCTCGAGGCCGTTCTTCCACAGATTATCTCACAGGAACAGAATGGATTTATCAAAGGCCGTCAGTTGTTCTTTAACACACGTACAGTGCTAAGTACAATTTTTTCTGCTCACTGTCCCTCGTCTCCTGAGGTGATCATTTCTCTAGATGCAGAGAAGGCCTTTGATCGGGTTGAATGGGATTATCTTTTTGCTGTACTGACTAGGTTTGGGTTTGGAGAAAGGTTTGTGTCTTGGATCAAACTTCTTTATACATCCCCTCAGGCTTGTGTCATCACCAACTCAGTTCGATCTGATTATTTTCCACTATGCCGTGGCACTCGACAGGGGTGTCCTCTTTCTCCCCTTCTCTTTGCTTTAGCCATAGAACCTCTTTCTGTTGCTCTGAAATCTCTCTCTTCCTTTCATGGCATTATCCGTGCAGGTGTTGAACTTAAGGTATCCCTGTACGCAGATGACCTTCTTTTGTATGTAGCTGACCCCATATGTAGTCTTCCTCCAATTTTATCTGTCTTGGAAAAATTCAGCTCTTTTTCTGGCTATAAAATTAATTTGCTCAAGAGCGAATGTTACCCTGTGAACTCTTTAGCGTTAACACTTGAGCAGTCTGACATTCCTTTTAAGCTCAGCCCCTCGGGGTTTAGGTACTTGGGAATTAATATTACACGAACTTTGCCTTTACTGTTTTCTGAGAATTTTGCCCCCCTGGTCTCACAATTTGCATTAGATTTCCAGAGGTGGAATTCCCTCCCACTGTCACTAATTGGCAGGATTAATATTATCAAAATGAATGTGCTACCCAGATTTCTCTTTCTATGTCAGTGTATCCCCCTATTTTTGCCCAAACAGTTTTTTAAGTCCCTGGACCAGATGGTTTCTTCTTTTCTGTGGAATGGAAGGGCCCCTAGACTTAGGCTCTCTTTATTACAACAGTTTACCTCTAATGGGGGTCTTTCCCTACCAAATTTTTTAATGTACTATTGGTCTTCGCATATTCACAAGCTGACCTACTGGCTAAATTCGCCTAACCTGATTTGGTGTAAACTGGAGATTCAATCAATTTCTCCATGTTTTTCACCCGCCTCTCTTATCTATTCATCACTGCCTGTTAAAACATCTTCTGTTGCTTCAAATCCCATAGTGCTCTCTACACTTAAGATATGGTTTCAGTTCAGGTCGCGTTTTAAATTCATATCCCCCTCTACCAGATTACCATTGTTAAGGAATCATCTATTTTCCCCTGCCACTACCAATGCCGCCTATTTGACGTGGCACGAAAGAGGCATAAAGACCATGAGAGCCCTTTACAAGGATGATGTCTTTCTTAGTTTCTCGGAGCTTTCTTCAAAATTTAACCTACCTCCCACTCACTTGTTTCTCTATTTGCAAATTAGACACTGTGTCTCATCACTGTTTCCAAATTTCCCAATTCTCCCTGCTGATCCTCCATGGGTTGACCTTCTGCTTGTTAGGCCTAATCAAAAATCACCTCTATCAAATATATATTGTATGCTTATGGCGACCGAATCTGACTTATCAGGTAAAATCAGAACCGCCTGGGAGCGTGAATTAGGTGTTGAACTGTTTGAATCATGGTGGGATAAGGTGAATCTCATCATGCGTTCAAGTACACCATGTGCTAGGCTACAGCTTATACAGTTTAAAGTGATAAACAGAGTCCATTTCTCAAAATCCCGTTTATCTAAAATTTTTCCTTCAATTGTAGACCAATGTGACAGATGTCACACCTCCCCTTGCAATCTAAGCCATATGTTTTTTTTCTGTCCGAGTTTGAACAAGTTTTTGAGTGATTTCTTTTCTGTACTTTCGGGGGGTTTTGGAATTCAGGTCCGAGAAGACCCTCTCATAGCCATTTTTGGAGTTCCAAAGACTCCTCTTAATATAACTCCCCAGCAAAATGAGATCTTGGCCTTTTGCTCCCTTCTTGCTAGACGGTGTATTTTACTTCTTTGGAAATCTCCCACACCTCCATCTGCATTGCAATGGCTTAATACTGTCCGGACATTCTTGAGGGTGGAGAAGATCTCACTCACAGTGAAAGGTAGTTCTGCAAAATTTATCCACAAATGGACACCCTTTGTGGAATATCTCAAATCTGTTCCTTAGTACAATGCAATTTACCCATCCTGCGACTATATTGAAAAGAATTTGAAATTTACTCCTTTTTTTTTTTTTTTTTTCTTAAGGTAGGCATAGGATTTAAGCACCCCCCCTCCCCTTTTATTCTTTTCTTTTGTTTTTATTTTTCATTTGTTTGTTTATTTGTTTATTTTCTTTAATGTTGTTTCTTCAATTTTCTGTTCTTCTGTTGGTATGTTTTTTTTTGTATTTAAATGGCTCTTTTGTTTAAGAAGTTAAAGTTAAAATGATTGGGAAAGAAACGCTTGAGAAAATGTCATGTAAGATGCATACAACACAATGTGTGTAAGTTTCTATAATCTTATGATAAACAAATAAAAAAAAAAAAAAAAAAAAAAATGACTAACCCGATTATTAGCTCCTCCTCTCGCACTGCTCCGTGTGGCAAATCAAGCACACCTCTCTGCATTTCGAACACACGTCACAACAATTAAGAGGACCCGAGGGAAGCTCGGAAAGCTAAGCAGAGGTTATTTGGTGAGGAGAGGATAATGGCTGCTGAAGAAAGAATGCCGTTGGTTGAAAAGAGAGGTAAAAAAAAAAAACCCTTCAGTGGTGTGGAAACATTATGGGTTCGCGGAGTCAGACGTGGATCAAGTAGACATAGTGTGGAAACTTTGCTACGGTGTCGCAGCTGCACCACAGAGCAACACTACAAATTTATTCAATCATTTGAAGACCGCTCACAAAGTGACATACAATCAAACAACGAAGGAACATAGAGAAAACACTCTTGACAACACCTGCTTCATCCTCACAGACCTCCATTCACGCTACCCTGTACAACGTGACTAAATATCCCAGCAGCTCCCAGAGACACAAAGAGATAACAAACGCGGTAACGTTTTCCTCGCCAAAGACCACTGCTCAATTAACACAGTCAACAACCAGTATTATGCAGTATTTTGAAGTTCACTAAACATATATGTTTACATTTTTCATTTATTTTTCATTTATTTAACAACATTTGCACTGTTATCAGTATTTGCACACTATTTTATATTATTTTTGACATCTTTAAAGCCATTATTCAATACATTGTTATTGTTAAATAAATATCGTCAAATAATCGAGATTCTCAATTTCAGTGAAAATAATCGTGATTATCATTTTTGCCATAATCGAGCAGCCCTAACTTCAGCTAGAATGAAACAAAGGCACAAAGCTGGATTAATTCTGTGTCTTTGCTGCACAGCTGCTTCTTCTCCTCTCATTCTCTCCTGTTGCTACTTCAATCATGAAACTGATCAATGATCAGCTGATTGGCTTTTCTCTCTTGTTTATTTATCGCCCACTTTGCACCAGAAAGAGGAAACCAGCGGATGTCGCGCTAAACAACAGCAGCACGTTTAAGCTTGATCAGCTGTTGTTAGAATTTATTTAATATTAATTTCTAGTATCAGCTGATGTTTGCTGGAGCCACAGCTGTAAAGCTGCTGGTCATGATATGGGTTTGTATATCTGGTGAGAGGGAAACATGAAGATGAAACCAGGAGATGTCCTTACGTAATCATCAGAGCTGAACAGGTGATGGAGAAACAGGTTTACCTTTTAGGTGACATGAATGAGTTGAAGGGAAGTTATGAACTGTTTCTGAGAGACAAATAACACCAGGATCCTTTTCTGTGTAGCTGACAGCTGGAACTGTGCAGGGGCGGATCTAGCAAAGTTTTGCCAGGGGGCCAGGTAGGGCATTAACAGGGAAAGGGGGAACAAAGAAATAGTTTTCTTTGTTATTGTCATTTAAAATATCTAGCTTTTATTAAATAATTATCTGAATCTTGCGAACAAAGTTTTTATCTGATGTAAAATGTATAGAAATCATACATATACCAAAAAGACTGTACATCACTGTCACAACAGCGTTTGTTTTCATTCAAATGCTTTATGGCTTTAATACCTGGTGGGCCGGTCTCTAGTCAAAATGCCCAATTTTTTGTCCCAGTCCAGCCCTGCAGGTTAATACTGGCAGTGTCACCATGCCAGCTGACTGTATTTCATCATCAGCCAGTGTTGTTCTTTATACATAAATATTACCAAAGTTTACCATAAGGCAGCATAGAAAGTATTTACTTGCTTTCAGGTTTCATTCAAATGTTAGTCTTTTCATTTGTTTCCCCACTTTTTACCTGTTTCAAAATCAAACACCAGTTTCTGAGAAGATTATCTTCTTTTTTTAATAGGCAGATAAAGTTTTGCATTGGCTAATTTGCCAATTGTATGGTAAAAATGTTCGTATTTTAATATTCAAAAATGTTTTTGCCCAAAACATATGTGCCTTATATGTCAGTAAAAATACTATGCAAATATTGCTGTCCTTGAATGCTGAATAAACACTGACAAAGCACTGATTGTATCTCTTGTACTTTATCAACGCAGTATCTAAAACCTTTGCACTGTAGTGGTTAAAATCTCATTCTAATAAGAGTTAAAAGCACATTCGGTTATTCGGTTTATAGGGTTATTGAATTATGGTTAACGGTTGGTAGATTTTCTTTTAAACATTATCTGCCAATTACATCTGCCACCCTTCTCCAAATCTGTGCCCCTACCTGGACCCCCCAACAAATAATTTCTAGACACGCTACTGTGTGTGGGGTCTTTGAGGATGGAGGCTCTCAGACTTGCTGCTAACAGGTGAGTCTGTTACCTGGACTGGACTGAGTGAGCTGCTGTGTCACAGCTTTATTAGTGACACACTCAGCATGTGTGTGTGTGTGTGTGTGTGTGTGTGTGTGTGTGTGTGTGTGTGTGTGTGTGTGTGATATGTCATAGTGCTTGAAACACATGAAAATATATTAAAGGTTGATTCTTTTTTTCTTTTGGTTTGTGGAACAAAAATCAGCAACAAAGAAACGCTAGTACGTGCTGCCTTTAGGTGCACCTGGTAAATTCAGGAATCTCTACTCCAAACCATAGCAGGTTGTTTTAAAGGCTTTTCTGTGTTAATGTTTGTTTGTTGGCATAAACATGTCTGTGATCGCTGTGTTGTTCTTTTTGATGCAGTATTTCATGTAACAAAAATCATAACAATTAAGTTTAACAGTTCTAGTGCTCATGTGTCAGCTAGAATGCAGCCTGTTTCAGTTGCTCCTGTTTTTACTCTTTACTGTAATTTGTTCTTACTTATTTATTTATCCTTTACTGAGTGTGTTCGTCTGTTTAAAAGCTTTCTTTTCAAACATGTGGATCGACAGAGTTTTTGTTCTGCTGTTACTTTCACTGAGGAATGGGACCGCAGCACAGCAGCTACACACCAGAGGTCAGCTGAGCCGCCTGATGTTCAGATTAACTGGAGACGGTCAAACAGATGTGTGACAGACTTGCTTTAAGGAGCCGCTGCAAACAAACCAGCAAATAAACACTGAATATTGCATGTGTGACATTTGTGAGTTTAAACACAGTCCGTCAGTCTTTTTGCTCTTGAACAATAAAACATTAAAAACTGTCTCGAGTTTATTTGGTGATGTTCTCATGCACGAGGCGAAAACAGCAAACAAGCGTCACAGTAAATCTTTCCAGCTGATGTTGGGCATCCTCCACCTGCTGAATCCACTTCAGCCTCTTCCTGTTCATGTTCCTGTTTAGAGGCACAGTCAGTCTGTACAATGGAGAAAACTGAACACAGGAATATTTGGATTTTCCTCTTTTTCTCTGCTCATGTTCTACTTGTCTGATTCAAGCTGGGAATATTTATTAGAATTCAAATTTAGACAGAAATAAAGTGAATAATATTATTTTATTATTACGTTGATGTAGCACATGGTTTAGTTAGCTTTGAATAAACATGTGTTAGAAATGTTCTTCAATCAGCTCTTTTTACTAGTGTTGGTCCAGCAACACTGACGCACCAGCGCATCTATCAAGCTCACAGAGCCTGTATCGGTGCGTGCGTCGCTTTAAGAAAAAGTCACGTGATCGATACAGCTGCTGTATCACTAACTGTGTTTAAAAGGTTGCATTGCATCTGTAAATGGAATGATTTGGCACCAAAAACAACAAAATTACTCTTGCAAAGATTAAAAAATACATCTCTCTCTACAACAACATGAAGCCCAAAAGAAATGATGGCGCCGGTGAGGTCGGCTGCCGTCACGACTGCTCCGACCACCTTTTCTTCGTTTTTGTTTTTTAAGTTAGTTTTCAGCGTTCTTACATCGTCAAATTCATCACCATTGGGTACATTAGGTACGACAGTGACACTCTTGTTTCTATTGGTATACAATGTACTCACAATTCGAAGCCTTTAACTCCGGATCCGAGCTGGCCGAGTGAGATCTTGAGGGAGAACAAAGGACGCGACGCGAAGCGGCGGCCTCGAGGGAAACGAGCCGGCGTCAGGAACAGGCTGAGAGCTCGTGCACACCGCACACCTCTGCCTAGCATCCTGCTCGCCAATGTTCAGTCACTGGAGAACAAGCTTGATGACCTCAGGGCCAGGATAAAGTTCCAGAGAGACATTCGGGACTGCAATCTCCTCTGCTTCACCGAGACATGGCTGAACCCAGCGGTGCCGGACCACGCCATCCAGCCGGCCGAGTTCTTCTCGGTTCACCGCATGGACAGGACACGGGACTCGGGGAAGTCAAGGGGAGGCGGCGTGTGTTTAATGGTGAACAACAATTGGTGCAACAGTGCGAACGTTGTTCCTCTCACACGCTCCTGCACACCAAATCTGGAACTACTGTCCATCATGTGTCGTCCTTTTTATCTACCTCGAGAGTTTACATCGGTCATTATAAGTGCCGTTTATATACCACCACAAGCGGACACGGACACTGCCTTATGCGAGCTGCATGAGGCTCTCACCCGGCATCAGACACAACACCGGGACGCCGCGCTTATTGTGACGGGGGACTTCAATAGTGCCAACCTCAAACGTGCAGCGCCGAACTTTCACCAACATATCACCTGCCCCACCAGAGGTGAAAGGACACTGGACCACTGCTACACTACGGCCAAGGACGGCTACAAGGCACAATCTCGCCCTCCGTTTGGCAAATCCGATTATGCCGTCCATCATTGTTCCTGTCCCGAAGAAACCCCACCCTGCTTCTCTCAATGACTATCGCCCTGTAGCCCTCACCTCAGTAGTGATGAAGTGCTTTGAACGCCTGGTCAGAGACTTCATCATTTCTTCACTACCAGACACACTGGACCCACTACAGTTCGCTTACCGTCCAAATCGTTCCACAGACGATGCCATCTCTCATCTCCTCCACACATCACTCACTCACCTGGACACTAGAAGGGGGAATTATGTTAAAATGCTCTTCATCGACTACAGCTCTGCATTTAATACCATAATTTCATCCACACTCACCACCAAACTGGAGCACCTGGGACTCAGCTCATCTATGTGTCAGTGGATCTCCAACTTCCTAACTGGCAGACCACAGGCAGTAAGGATGGGCGGACATGTCTCAGCCTCCACCACTCTCAGCACTGGAGCCCCCCAGGGGTGTGTTCTGAGTAGGGCTGGGTATCGTCACTGATTTCTAGAATCGATTCGTTTCCGATTCACAAGGTCCCGAATCGATTCGATCCACGATTCGATTCAATTCGATTCAATTTGATTCAATTCGATTTGAATCTGGGAAATTTTGACAGTCAGAAATATTACAATTCAGATCAGTACATTTACATATTTTTGTATCTATAAAAAGGAAGCTGACACACGCAAGACTTTATCAAAGGTGTAAGCGTCACAGCAGATGCCTTTGTGTCAAAGTAGCTGAGGATAAAACAGAAAAACATGAAGGTGGTTTTCCTGGCCTGGGATTTTATAAAAATATTCTGCAGTACATCAAAAACGAAAGAAAACCATTAATCAACATATGAACATTACCTCTGACGTTACAGCGGTTTTATTAGAGACACAGCTGAGCGTTTTGCATTTTGCATAATTTTAAAAAGTTTAAATTTGTTCAGTATTGAACGGCAGAAATTAGGTTTTCTTTTCAGAAGTATGTAAAAGGAAAAAAAACAGCGGCCGACAGCGCTGTAAGAACGGTAGACTTGTGCATAACAAGCAAGCGAATAATGCAGAAAACACTGTTCTTGAAGTACAGAGAGAGAGAGAGAGAGAGAGAGAGCTGTGCATGAAGTGTGATTTTATCCTGGTGGAAGCCAAACAGTAAAAGTCAGAGTGATTTCATGACGATGTTTATGTGAAGCGTAGTTTGGATCTTCTTTTGCTGCTGGTTCGGTCAATATTGTTTGGAGAGAGATCAAACTAACAGCTTTAGAATCAGCGCAAAAAGGGCGGAACACAAAGCGCGGACCCGCCGAAACATCAGAATCAGCGAGCTGTCGGCTTTCAGCCCCGACCGTGTCCATGCCATCAGGTGAGAAAGGCGACATCTCACTGATTCTGATCCGCGGGTCCGCGCTGTGTGTTTATGTCTTTGTGCAGAATCCGTGTACCTGCTCTCATTTACTGT
>NC_086228.1:38665680-38793564 GCF_036321145.2 Pelmatolapia mariae | reverse complement strand
CTTTGGGTCTCACTCCTAGCTAAGCTAAATCTAGCATCTATGCCCTACCCAAATCATAATCCTAACCTTAACCAATTTGTTTATCTAAAATTAATCAAACCCTAATTTGGAATCTAGCCCTATTGTACCTACCCCCTGATCTAATCTGGCCCTAAACAATTTTACAATTTTGGAAAGTCCCACTTCTACTTCATTTTTGGAAATTAAATCTCAAACCTCAGCCCAGTACTGGATCTGAAGCCCAAGTAATCCTAACCCTAAGCTGAAACCTAAAGCCTAACCCAAAGTCACATCGCCTTTCTAAATTATTTACTCCCCAAGTAGGGTTGAGTCCTCCCCAAGCAGGGTTGAGAGTTTATAAGAAGCCAAGTCGGCATTAATGGAACCTAAAAATTGGAAGAGAAAGAGACAGATGTAGGCCAAAAGGAAGGGTAAAGGGCAGAGGTCAAGAGAAGGGAAGAAAAGGATGATGAAAAGGGAAAAGTCAAAGGGGAAAGAGGAAAAGACTGAAAATGAAGAGAGAAAGAAGAAAGGGAAAGATTAGAGCCAAAAAGTCTGGCAGAATTGAAAAAAGCAAAAAGCTGAAAAGAATTTTAAAAGAAAGCCAAAGAAAGCCAAAGGAGGCGGGATCAGAGGAGAGAGTATAAATAGGAGCTTCAAACACAGAGCTCTTCAGTATGCCCTCGCCTGAGGAAGGAGTAACATCTTCGAAACGTCGCGACAAGGGCATACTCATTTAATTTTTTCGACTTTATGTTAGTTTGTTATTTTAGTTTGTTATTTTTGGGGGATTTTATTTCATATTTTAATTCATGTTTTATTGATTTTCCTTAAAAACTCAAATTGGAGATTAATTCAAACTAAATTTGAAAGAAAACACAGAAAACAAATTGGAATTAAAAATCTTTATTGGAATTAAGCCAAAGTAACGGACACGAAAAATGACAACCTGTAAAAAAGAAATACTTACCTGTAAAAATTTAAATAATACTTACCTGAAAGGAAAAAACCTGTAAAAGAAATACTTACCTGGACAACTAAAAACAATTATGGAGGTAGAGGGATGTGAGGCTGCGGACCATTGGGGTCGATGGCCCGTGCACGCTCTGTTCCTCCTTCGGGAGGGACAGGTTCTTTTCTTCAACCCTAACCAGCCAGCGCCTCGCTCCGGTTGGTCTTTGGGTCTCACTCCTAGCTAAGCTAAATCTAGCATCTATGCCCTACCCAAATCATAATCCTAACCTTAACCAATTTGTTTATCTAAAATTAATCAAACCCTAATTTGGAATCTAGCCCTATTGTACCTACCCCCTGATCTAATCTGGCCCTAAACAATTTTACAATTTTGGAAAGTCCCACTTCTACTTCATTTTTGGAAATTAAATCTCAAACCTCAGCCCAGTACTGGATCTGAAGCCCAAGTAATCCTAACCCTAAGCTGAAACCTAAAGCCTAACCCAAAGTCACATCGCCTTTCTAAATTATTTACTCCCCAAGTAGGGTTGAGTCCTCCCCAAGCAGGGTTGAGAGTTTATAAGAAGCCAAGTCGGCATTAATGGAACCTAAAAATTGGAAGAGAAAGAGACAGATGTAGGCCAAAAGGAAGGGTAAAGGGCAGAGGTCAAGAGAAGGGAAGAAAAGGATGATGAAAAGGGAAAAGTCAAAGGGGAAAGAGGAAAAGACTGAAAATGAAGAGAGAAAGAAGAAAGGGAAAGATTAGAGCCAAAAAGTCTGGCAGAATTGAAAAAAGCAAAAAGCTGAAAAGAATTTTAAAAGAAAGCCAAAGAAAGCCAAAGGAGGCGGGATCAGAGGAGAGAGTATAAATAGGAGCTTCAAACACAGAGCTCTTCAGTATGCCCTCGCCTGAGGAAGGAGTAACATCTTCGAAACGTCGCGACAAGGGCATACTCATTTAATTTTTTCGACTTTATGTTAGTTTGTTATTTTAGTTTGTTATTTTTGGGGGATTTTATTTCATATTTTAATTCATGTTTTATTGATTTTCCTTAAAAACTCAAATTGGAGATTAATTCAAACTAAATTTGAAAGAAAACACAGAAAACAAATTGGAATTAAAAATCTTTATTGGAATTAAGCCAAAGTAACGGACACGAAAAATGACAACCTGTAAAAAAGAAATACTTACCTGTAAAAATTTAAATAATACTTACCTGAAAGGAAAAAACCTGTAAAAGAAATACTTACCTGGACAACTAAAAACAATTATGGAGGTAGAGGGATGTGAGGCTGCGGACCATTGGGGTCGATGGCCCGTGCACGCTCTGTTCCTCCTTCGGGAGGGACAGGTTCTTTTCTTCAACCCTAACCAGCCAGCGCCTCGCTCCGGTTGGTCTTTGGGTCTCACTCCTAGCTAAGCTAAATCTAGCATCTATGCCCTACCCAAATCATAATCCTAACCTTAACCAATTTGTTTATCTAAAATTAATCAAACCCTAATTTGGAATCTAGCCCTATTGTACCTACCCCCTGATCTAATCTGGCCCTAAACAATTTTACAATTTTGGAAAGTCCCACTTCTACTTCATTTTTGGAAATTAAATCTCAAACCTCAGCCCAGTACTGGATCTGAAGCCCAAGTAATCCTAACCCTAAGCTGAAACCTAAAGCCTAACCCAAAGTCACATCGCCTTTCTAAATTATTTACTCCCCAAGTAGGGTTGAGTCCTCCCCAAGCAGGGTTGAGAGTTTATAAGAAGCCAAGTCGGCATTAATGGAACCTAAAAATTGGAAGAGAAAGAGACAGATGTAGGCCAAAAGGAAGGGTAAAGGGCAGAGGTCAAGAGAAGGGAAGAAAAGGATGATGAAAAGGGAAAAGTCAAAGGGGAAAGAGGAAAAGACTGAAAATGAAGAGAGAAAGAAGAAAGGGAAAGATTAGAGCCAAAAAGTCTGGCAGAATTGAAAAAAGCAAAAAGCTGAAAAGAATTTTAAAAGAAAGCCAAAGAAAGCCAAAGGAGGCGGGATCAGAGGAGAGAGTATAAATAGGAGCTTCAAACACAGAGCTCTTCAGTATGCCCTCGCCTGAGGAAGGAGTAACATCTTCGAAACGTCGCGACAAGGGCATACTCATTTAATTTTTTCGACTTTATGTTAGTTTGTTATTTTAGTTTGTTATTTTTGGGGGATTTTATTTCATATTTTAATTCATGTTTTATTGATTTTCCTTAAAAACTCAAATTGGAGATTAATTCAAACTAAATTTGAAAGAAAACACAGAAAACAAATTGGAATTAAAAATCTTTATTGGAATTAAGCCAAAGTAACGGACACGAAAAATGACAACCTGTAAAAAAGAAATACTTACCTGTAAAAATTTAAATAATACTTACCTGAAAGGAAAAAACCTGTAAAAGAAATACTTACCTGGACAACTAAAAACAATTATGGAGGTAGAGGGATGTGAGGCTGCGGACCATTGGGGTCGATGGCCCGTGCACGCTCTGTTCCTCCTTCGGGAGGGACAGGTTCTTTTCTTCAACCCTAACCAGCCAGCGCCTCGCTCCGGTTGGTCTTTGGGTCTCACTCCTAGCTAAGCTAAATCTAGCATCTATGCCCTACCCAAATCATAATCCTAACCTTAACCAATTTGTTTATCTAAAATTAATCAAACCCTAATTTGGAATCTAGCCCTATTGTACCTACCCCCTGATCTAATCTGGCCCTAAACAATTTTACAATTTTGGAAAGTCCCACTTCTACTTCATTTTTGGAAATTAAATCTCAAACCTCAGCCCAGTACTGGATCTGAAGCCCAAGTAATCCTAACCCTAAGCTGAAACCTAAAGCCTAACCCAAAGTCACATCGCCTTTCTAAATTATTTACTCCCCAAGTAGGGTTGAGTCCTCCCCAAGCAGGGTTGAGAGTTTATAAGAAGCCAAGTCGGCATTAATGGAACCTAAAAATTGGAAGAGAAAGAGACAGATGTAGGCCAAAAGGAAGGGTAAAGGGCAGAGGTCAAGAGAAGGGAAGAAAAGGATGATGAAAAGGGAAAAGTCAAAGGGGAAAGAGGAAAAGACTGAAAATGAAGAGAGAAAGAAGAAAGGGAAAGATTAGAGCCAAAAAGTCTGGCAGAATTGAAAAAAGCAAAAAGCTGAAAAGAATTTTAAAAGAAAGCCAAAGAAAGCCAAAGGAGGCGGGATCAGAGGAGAGAGTATAAATAGGAGCTTCAAACACAGAGCTCTTCAGTATGCCCTCGCCTGAGGAAGGAGTAACATCTTCGAAACGTCGCGACAAGGGCATACTCATTTAATTTTTTCGACTTTATGTTAGTTTGTTATTTTAGTTTGTTATTTTTGGGGGATTTTATTTCATATTTTAATTCATGTTTTATTGATTTTCCTTAAAAACTCAAATTGGAGATTAATTCAAACTAAATTTGAAAGAAAACACAGAAAACAAATTGGAATTAAAAATCTTTATTGGAATTAAGCCAAAGTAACGGACACGAAAAATGACAACCTGTAAAAAAGAAATACTTACCTGTAAAAATTTAAATAATACTTACCTGAAAGGAAAAAACCTGTAAAAGAAATACTTACCTGGACAACTAAAAACAATTATGGAGGTAGAGGGATGTGAGGCTGCGGACCATTGGGGTCGATGGCCCGTGCACGCTCTGTTCCTCCTTCGGGAGGGACAGGTTCTTTTCTTCAACCCTAACCAGCCAGCGCCTCGCTCCGGTTGGTCTTTGGGTCTCACTCCTAGCTAAGCTAAATCTAGCATCTATGCCCTACCCAAATCATAATCCTAACCTTAACCAATTTGTTTATCTAAAATTAATCAAACCCTAATTTGGAATCTAGCCCTATTGTACCTACCCCCTGATCTAATCTGGCCCTAAACAATTTTACAATTTTGGAAAGTCCCACTTCTACTTCATTTTTGGAAATTAAATCTCAAACCTCAGCCCAGTACTGGATCTGAAGCCCAAGTAATCCTAACCCTAAGCTGAAACCTAAAGCCTAACCCAAAGTCACATCGCCTTTCTAAATTATTTACTCCCCAAGTAGGGTTGAGTCCTCCCCAAGCAGGGTTGAGAGTTTATAAGAAGCCAAGTCGGCATTAATGGAACCTAAAAATTGGAAGAGAAAGAGACAGATGTAGGCCAAAAGGAAGGGTAAAGGGCAGAGGTCAAGAGAAGGGAAGAAAAGGATGATGAAAAGGGAAAAGTCAAAGGGGAAAGAGGAAAAGACTGAAAATGAAGAGAGAAAGAAGAAAGGGAAAGATTAGAGCCAAAAAGTCTGGCAGAATTGAAAAAAGCAAAAAGCTGAAAAGAATTTTAAAAGAAAGCCAAAGAAAGCCAAAGGAGGCGGGATCAGAGGAGAGAGTATAAATAGGAGCTTCAAACACAGAGCTCTTCAGTATGCCCTCGCCTGAGGAAGGAGTAACATCTTCGAAACGTCGCGACAAGGGCATACTCATTTAATTTTTTCGACTTTATGTTAGTTTGTTATTTTAGTTTGTTATTTTTGGGGGATTTTATTTCATATTTTAATTCATGTTTTATTGATTTTCCTTAAAAACTCAAATTGGAGATTAATTCAAACTAAATTTGAAAGAAAACACAGAAAACAAATTGGAATTAAAAATCTTTATTGGAATTAAGCCAAAGTAACGGACACGAAAAATGACAACCTGTAAAAAAGAAATACTTACCTGTAAAAATTTAAATAATACTTACCTGAAAGGAAAAAACCTGTAAAAGAAATACTTACCTGGACAACTAAAAACAATTATGGAGGTAGAGGGATGTGAGGCTGCGGACCATTGGGGTCGATGGCCCGTGCACGCTCTGTTCCTCCTTCGGGAGGGACAGGTTCTTTTCTTCAACCCTAACCAGCCAGCGCCTCGCTCCGGTTGGTCTTTGGGTCTCACTCCTAGCTAAGCTAAATCTAGCATCTATGCCCTACCCAAATCATAATCCTAACCTTAACCAATTTGTTTATCTAAAATTAATCAAACCCTAATTTGGAATCTAGCCCTATTGTACCTACCCCCTGATCTAATCTGGCCCTAAACAATTTTACAATTTTGGAAAGTCCCACTTCTACTTCATTTTTGGAAATTAAATCTCAAACCTCAGCCCAGTACTGGATCTGAAGCCCAAGTAATCCTAACCCTAAGCTGAAACCTAAAGCCTAACCCAAAGTCACATCGCCTTTCTAAATTATTTACTCCCCAAGTAGGGTTGAGTCCTCCCCAAGCAGGGTTGAGAGTTTATAAGAAGCCAAGTCGGCATTAATGGAACCTAAAAATTGGAAGAGAAAGAGACAGATGTAGGCCAAAAGGAAGGGTAAAGGGCAGAGGTCAAGAGAAGGGAAGAAAAGGATGATGAAAAGGGAAAAGTCAAAGGGGAAAGAGGAAAAGACTGAAAATGAAGAGAGAAAGAAGAAAGGGAAAGATTAGAGCCAAAAAGTCTGGCAGAATTGAAAAAAGCAAAAAGCTGAAAAGAATTTTAAAAGAAAGCCAAAGAAAGCCAAAGGAGGCGGGATCAGAGGAGAGAGTATAAATAGGAGCTTCAAACACAGAGCTCTTCAGTATGCCCTCGCCTGAGGAAGGAGTAACATCTTCGAAACGTCGCGACAAGGGCATACTCATTTAATTTTTTCGACTTTATGTTAGTTTGTTATTTTAGTTTGTTATTTTTGGGGGATTTTATTTCATATTTTAATTCATGTTTTATTGATTTTCCTTAAAAACTCAAATTGGAGATTAATTCAAACTAAATTTGAAAGAAAACACAGAAAACAAATTGGAATTAAAAATCTTTATTGGAATTAAGCCAAAGTAACGGACACGAAAAATGACAACCTGTAAAAAAGAAATACTTACCTGTAAAAATTTAAATAATACTTACCTGAAAGGAAAAAACCTGTAAAAGAAATACTTACCTGGACAACTAAAAACAATTATGGAGGTAGAGGGATGTGAGGCTGCGGACCATTGGGGTCGATGGCCCGTGCACGCTCTGTTCCTCCTTCGGGAGGGACAGGTTCTTTTCTTCAACCCTAACCAGCCAGCGCCTCGCTCCGGTTGGTCTTTGGGTCTCACTCCTAGCTAAGCTAAATCTAGCATCTATGCCCTACCCAAATCATAATCCTAACCTTAACCAATTTGTTTATCTAAAATTAATCAAACCCTAATTTGGAATCTAGCCCTATTGTACCTACCCCCTGATCTAATCTGGCCCTAAACAATTTTACAATTTTGGAAAGTCCCACTTCTACTTCATTTTTGGAAATTAAATCTCAAACCTCAGCCCAGTACTGGATCTGAAGCCCAAGTAATCCTAACCCTAAGCTGAAACCTAAAGCCTAACCCAAAGTCACATCGCCTTTCTAAATTATTTACTCCCCAAGTAGGGTTGAGTCCTCCCCAAGCAGGGTTGAGAGTTTATAAGAAGCCAAGTCGGCATTAATGGAACCTAAAAATTGGAAGAGAAAGAGACAGATGTAGGCCAAAAGGAAGGGTAAAGGGCAGAGGTCAAGAGAAGGGAAGAAAAGGATGATGAAAAGGGAAAAGTCAAAGGGGAAAGAGGAAAAGACTGAAAATGAAGAGAGAAAGAAGAAAGGGAAAGATTAGAGCCAAAAAGTCTGGCAGAATTGAAAAAAGCAAAAAGCTGAAAAGAATTTTAAAAGAAAGCCAAAGAAAGCCAAAGGAGGCGGGATCAGAGGAGAGAGTATAAATAGGAGCTTCAAACACAGAGCTCTTCAGTATGCCCTCGCCTGAGGAAGGAGTAACATCTTCGAAACGTCGCGACAAGGGCATACTCATTTATTTTTTCGACTTTATGTTAGTTTGTTATTTTAGTTTGTTATTTTTGGGGGATTTTATTTCATATTTTAATTCATGTTTTATTGATTTTCCTTAAAAACTCAAATTGGAGATTAATTCAAACTAAATTTGAAAGAAAACACAGAAAACAAATTGGAATTAAAAATCTTTATTGGAATTAAGCCAAAGTAACGGACACGAAAAATGACAACCTGTAAAAAAGAAATACTTACCTGTAAAAATTTAAATAATACTTACCTGAAAGGAAAAAACCTGTAAAAGAAATACTTACCTGGACAACTAAAAACAATTATGGAGGTAGAGGGATGTGAGGCTGCGGACCATTGGGGTCGATGGCCCGTGCACGCTCTGTTCCTCCTTCGGGAGGGACAGGTTCTTTTCTTCAACCCTAACCAGCCAGCGCCTCGCTCCGGTTGGTCTTTGGGTCTCACTCCTAGCTAAGCTAAATCTAGCATCTATGCCCTACCCAAATCATAATCCTAACCTTAACCAATTTGTTTATCTAAAATTAATCAAACCCTAATTTGGAATCTAGCCCTATTGTACCTACCCCCTGATCTAATCTGGCCCTAAACAATTTTACAATTTTGGAAAGTCCCACTTCTACTTCATTTTTGGAAATTAAATCTCAAACCTCAGCCCAGTACTGGATCTGAAGCCCAAGTAATCCTAACCCTAAGCTGAAACCTAAAGCCTAACCCAAAGTCACATCGCCTTTCTAAATTATTTACTCCCCAAGTAGGGTTGAGTCCTCCCCAAGCAGGGTTGAGAGTTTATAAGAAGCCAAGTCGGCATTAATGGAACCTAAAAATTGGAAGAGAAAGAGACAGATGTAGGCCAAAAGGAAGGGTAAAGGGCAGAGGTCAAGAGAAGGGAAGAAAAGGATGATGAAAAGGGAAAAGTCAAAGGGGAAAGAGGAAAAGACTGAAAATGAAGAGAGAAAGAAGAAAGGGAAAGATTAGAGCCAAAAAGTCTGGCAGAATTGAAAAAAGCAAAAAGCTGAAAAGAATTTTAAAAGAAAGCCAAAGAAAGCCAAAGGAGGCGGGATCAGAGGAGAGAGTATAAATAGGAGCTTCAAACACAGAGCTCTTCAGTATGCCCTCGCCTGAGGAAGGAGTAACATCTTCGAAACGTCGCGACAAGGGCATACTCATTTAATTTTTTCGACTTTATGTTAGTTTGTTATTTTAGTTTGTTATTTTTGGGGGATTTTATTTCATATTTTAATTCATGTTTTATTGATTTTCCTTAAAAACTCAAATTGGAGATTAATTCAAACTAAATTTGAAAGAAAACACAGAAAACAAATTGGAATTAAAAATCTTTATTGGAATTAAGCCAAAGTAACGGACACGAAAAATGACAACCTGTAAAAAAGAAATACTTACCTGTAAAAATTTAAATAATACTTACCTGAAAGGAAAAAACCTGTAAAAGAAATACTTACCTGGACAACTAAAAACAATTATGGAGGTAGAGGGATGTGAGGCTGCGGACCATTGGGGTCGATGGCCCGTGCACGCTCTGTTCCTCCTTCGGGAGGGACAGGTTCTTTTCTTCAACCCTAACCAGCCAGCGCCTCGCTCCGGTTGGTCTTTGGGTCTCACTCCTAGCTAAGCTAAATCTAGCATCTATGCCCTACCCAAATCATAATCCTAACCTTAACCAATTTGTTTATCTAAAATTAATCAAACCCTAATTTGGAATCTAGCCCTATTGTACCTACCCCCTGATCTAATCTGGCCCTAAACAATTTTACAATTTTGGAAAGTCCCACTTCTACTTCATTTTTGGAAATTAAATCTCAAACCTCAGCCCAGTACTGGATCTGAAGCCCAAGTAATCCTAACCCTAAGCTGAAACCTAAAGCCTAACCCAAAGTCACATCGCCTTTCTAAATTATTTACTCCCCAAGTAGGGTTGAGTCCTCCCCAAGCAGGGTTGAGAGTTTATAAGAAGCCAAGTCGGCATTAATGGAACCTAAAAATTGGAAGAGAAAGAGACAGATGTAGGCCAAAAGGAAGGGTAAAGGGCAGAGGTCAAGAGAAGGGAAGAAAAGGATGATGAAAAGGGAAAAGTCAAAGGGGAAAGAGGAAAAGACTGAAAATGAAGAGAGAAAGAAGAAAGGGAAAGATTAGAGCCAAAAAGTCTGGCAGAATTGAAAAAAGCAAAAAGCTGAAAAGAATTTTAAAAGAAAGCCAAAGAAAGCCAAAGGAGGCGGGATCAGAGGAGAGAGTATAAATAGGAGCTTCAAACACAGAGCTCTTCAGTATGCCCTCGCCTGAGGAAGGAGTAACATCTTCGAAACGTCGCGACAAGGGCATACTCATTTAATTTTTTCGACTTTATGTTAGTTTGTTATTTTAGTTTGTTATTTTTGGGGGATTTTATTTCATATTTTAATTCATGTTTTATTGATTTTCCTTAAAAACTCAAATTGGAGATTAATTCAAACTAAATTTGAAAGAAAACACAGAAAACAAATTGGAATTAAAAATCTTTATTGGAATTAAGCCAAAGTAACGGACACGAAAAATGACAACCTGTAAAAAAGAAATACTTACCTGTAAAAATTTAAATAATACTTACCTGAAAGGAAAAAACCTGTAAAAGAAATACTTACCTGGACAACTAAAAACAATTATGGAGGTAGAGGGATGTGAGGCTGCGGACCATTGGGGTCGATGGCCCGTGCACGCTCTGTTCCTCCTTCGGGAGGGACAGGTTCTTTTCTTCAACCCTAACCAGCCAGCGCCTCGCTCCGGTTGGTCTTTGGGTCTCACTCCTAGCTAAGCTAAATCTAGCATCTATGCCCTACCCAAATCATAATCCTAACCTTAACCAATTTGTTTATCTAAAATTAATCAAACCCTAATTTGGAATCTAGCCCTATTGTACCTACCCCCTGATCTAATCTGGCCCTAAACAATTTTACAATTTTGGAAAGTCCCACTTCTACTTCATTTTTGGAAATTAAATCTCAAACCTCAGCCCAGTACTGGATCTGAAGCCCAAGTAATCCTAACCCTAAGCTGAAACCTAAAGCCTAACCCAAAGTCACATCGCCTTTCTAAATTATTTACTCCCCAAGTAGGGTTGAGTCCTCCCCAAGCAGGGTTGAGAGTTTATAAGAAGCCAAGTCGGCATTAATGGAACCTAAAAATTGGAAGAGAAAGAGACAGATGTAGGCCAAAAGGAAGGGTAAAGGGCAGAGGTCAAGAGAAGGGAAGAAAAAGGATGATGAAAAGGGAAAAGTCAAAGGGGAAAGAGGAAAAGACTGAAAATGAAGAGAGAAAGAAGAAAGGGAAAGATTAGAGCCAAAAAGTCTGGCAGAATTGAAAAAAGCAAAAAGCTGAAAAGAATTTTAAAAGAAAGCCAAAGAAAGCCAAAGGAGGCGGGATCAGAGGAGAGAGTATAAATAGGAGCTTCAAACACAGAGCTCTTCAGTATGCCCTCGCCTGAGGAAGGAGTAACATCTTCGAAACGTCGCGACAAGGGCATACTCATTTAATTTTTTCGACTTTATGTTAGTTTGTTATTTTAGTTTGTTATTTTTGGGGGATTTTATTTCATATTTTAATTCATGTTTTATTGATTTTCCTTTAAAAACTCAAATTGGAGATTAATTCAAACTAAATTTGAAAGAAAACACAGAAAACAAATTGGAATTAAAAATCTTTATTGGAATTAAGCCAAAGTAACGGACACGAAAAATGACAACCTGTAAAAAAGAAATACTTACCTGTAAAAATTTAAATAATACTTACCTGAAAGGAAAAAACCTGTAAAAGAAATACTTACCTGGACAACTAAAAACAATTATGGAGGTAGAGGGATGTGAGGCTGCGGACCATTGGGGTCGATGGCCCGTGCACGCTCTGTTCCTCCTTCGGGAGGGACAGGTTCTTTTCTTCAACCCTAACCAGCCCAGCGCCTCGCTCCGGTTGGTCTTTGGGTCTCACTCCTAGCTAAGCTAAATCTAGCATCTATGCCCTACCCAAATCATAATCCTAACCTTAACCAATTTGTTTATCTAAAATTAATCAAACCCTAATTTGGAATCTAGCCCTATTGTACCTACCCCCTGATCTAATCTGGCCCTAAACAATTTTACAATTTTGGAAAGTCCCACTTCTACTTCATTTTTGGAAATTAAATCTCAAACCTCAGCCCAGTACTGGATCTGAAGCCCAAGTAATCCTAACCCTAAGCTGAAACCTAAAGCCTAACCCAAAGTCACATCGCCTTTCTAAATTATTTACTCCCCAAGTAGGGTTGAGTCCTCCCCAAGCAGGGTTGAGAGTTTATAAGAAGCCAAGTCGGCATTAATGGAACCTAAAAATTGGAAGAGAAAGAGACAGATGTAGGCCAAAAGGAAGGGTAAAGGGCAGAGGTCAAGAGAAGGGAAGAAAAGGATGATGAAAAAGGGAAAAGTCAAAGGGGAAAGAGGAAAAGACTGAAAATGAAGAGAGAAAGAAGAAAGGGAAAGATTAGAGCCAAAAAGTCTGGCAGAATTGAAAAAAGCAAAAAGCTGAAAAGAATTTTAAAAGAAAGCCAAAGAAAGCCAAAGGAGGCGGGATCAGAGGAGAGAGTATAAATAGGAGCTTCAAACACAGAGCTCTTCAGTATGCCCTCGCCTGAGGAAGGAGTAACATCTTCGAAACGTCGCGACAAGGGCATACTCATTTAATTTTTTCGACTTTATGTTAGTTTGTTATTTTAGTTTGTTATTTTTGGGGGATTTTATTTCATATTTTAATTCATGTTTTATTGATTTTCCTTAAAAACTCAAATTGGAGATTAATTCAAACTAAATTTGAAAGAAAACACAGAAAACAAATTGGAATTAAAAATCTTTATTGGAATTAAGCCAAAGTAACGGACACGAAAAATGACAACCTGTAAAAAAGAAATACTTACCTGTAAAAATTTAAATAATACTTACCTGAAAGGAAAAAACCTGTAAAAGAAATACTTACCTGGACAACTAAAAACAATTATGGAGGTAGAGGGATGTGAGGCTGCGGACCATTGGGGTCGATGGCCCGTGCACGCTCTGTTCCTCCTTCGGGAGGGACAGGTTCTTTTCTTCAACCCTAACCAGCCAGCGCCTCGCTCCGGTTGGTCTTTGGGTCTCACTCCTAGCTAAGCTAAATCTAGCATCTATGCCCTACCCAAATCATAATCCTAACCTTAACCAATTTGTTTATCTAAAATTAATCAAACCCTAATTTGGAATCTAGCCCTATTGTACCTACCCCCTGATCTAATCTGGCCCTAAACAATTTTACAATTTTGGAAAGTCCCCACTTCTACTTCATTTTTGGAAATTAAATCTCAAACCTCAGCCCAGTACTGGATCTGAAGCCCAAGTAATCCTAACCCTAAGCTGAAACCTAAAGCCTAACCCAAAAGTCACATCGCCTTTCTAAATTATTTACTCCCCAAGTAGGGTTGAGTCCTCCCCAAGCAGGGTTGAGAGTTTATAAGAAGCCAAGTCGGCATTAATGGAACCTAAAAATTGGAAGAGAAAGAGACAGATGTAGGCCAAAAGGAAGGGTAAAGGGCAGAGGTCAAGAGAAGGGAAGAAAAGGATGATGAAAAGGGAAAAAGTCAAAGGGGAAAGAGGAAAAGACTGAAAATGAAGAGAGAAAGAAGAAAGGGAAAGATTAGAGCCAAAAAGTCTGGCAGAATTGAAAAAAGCAAAAAGCTGAAAAGAATTTTAAAAGAAAGCCAAAGAAAGCCAAAGGAGGCGGGATCAGAGGAGAGAGTATAAATAGGAGCTTCAAACACAGAGCTCTTCAGTATGCCCTCGCCTGAGGAAGGAGTAACATCTTCGAAACGTCGCGACAAGGGCATACTCATTTAATTTTTTCGACTTTATGTTAGTTTGTTATTTTAGTTTGTTATTTTTGGGGGATTTTATTTCATATTTTAATTCATGTTTTATTGATTTTCCTTAAAAACTCAAATTGGAGATTAATTCAAACTAAATTTGAAAGAAAACACAGAAAACAAATTGGAATTAAAAATCTTTATTGGAATTAAGCCAAAGTAACGGACACGAAAAATGACAACCTGTAAAAAAGAAATACTTACCTGTAAAAATTTAAATAATACTTACCTGAAAGGAAAAAAACCTGTAAAAGAAATACTTACCTGGACAACTAAAAACAATTATGGAGGTAGAGGGATGTGAGGCTGCGGACCATTGGGGTCGATGGCCCGTGCACGCTCTGTTCCTCCTTCGGGAGGGACAGGTTCTTTCTTCAACCCTAACCAGCCAGCGCCTCGCTCCGGTTGGTCTTTGGGTCTCACTCCTAGCTAAGCTAAATCTAGCATCTATGCCCTACCCAAATCATAATCCTAACCTTAACCAATTTGTTTATCTAAAATTAATCAAACCCTAATTTGGAATCTAGCCCTATTGTACCTACCCCCTGATCTAATCTGGCCCTAAACAATTTTACAATTTTGGAAAGTCCCACTTCTACTTCATTTTTGGAAATTAAATCTCAAACCTCAGCCCAGTACTGGATCTGAAGCCAAGTAATCCTAACCCTAAGCTGAACCTAAAGCCTAACCCAAAGTCACATCGCCTTTCTAAATTATTTACTCCCCAAGTAGGGTTGAGTCCTCCCCAAGCAGGGTTGAGAGTTTATAAGAAGCCAAGTCGGCATTAATGGAACCTAAAAATTGGAAGAGAAAGAGACAGATGTAGGCCAAAAGGAAGGGTAAAGGGCAGAGGTCAAGAGAAGGGAAGAAAAGGATGATGAAAAGGGAAAAGTCAAAGGGGAAAGAGGAAAAGACTGAAAATGAAGAGAGAAAGAAGAAAGGGAAAGATTAGAGCCAAAAAGTCTGGCAGAATTGAAAAAAGCAAAAGCTGAAAAGAATTTTAAAAGAAAGCCAAAGAAAGCCAAAGGAGGCGGGATCAGAGGAGAGAGTATAAATAGGAGCTTCAAACACAGAGCTCTTCAGTATGCCCTCGCCTGAGGAAGGAGTAACATCTTCGAAACGTCGCGACAAGGGCATACTCATTTAATTTTTTCGACTTTATGTTAGTTTGTTATTTTAGTTTTGTTATTTTTGGGGGATTTTATTTCATATTTTAATTCATGTTTTATTGATTTTCCTTAAAAACTCAAATTGGAGATTAATTCAAACTAAATTTGAAAGAAAACACAGAAAACAAATTGGAATTAAAAATCTTTATTGGAATTAAGCCAAAGTAACGGACACGAAAAATGACAACCTGTAAAAAAGAAATACTTACCTGTAAAAATTTAAATAATACTTACCTGAAAGGAAAAAAACCTGTAAAAGAAATACTTACCTGGACAACTAAAAACAATTATGGAGGTAGAGGGATGTGAGGCTGCGGACCATTGGGGTCGATGGCCCGTGCACGCTCTGTTCCTCCTTCGGGAGGGACAGGTTCTTTTCTTCAACCCTAACCAGCCAGCGCCTCGCTCCGGTTGGTCTTTGGGTCTCACTCCTAGCTAAGCTAAATCTAGCATCTATGCCCTACCCAAATCATAATCCTAACCTTAACCAATTTGTTTATCTAAAATTAATCAAACCCTAATTTGGAATCTAGCCCTATTGTACCTACCCCCTGATCTAATCTGGCCCTAAACAATTTTACAATTTTGGAAAGTCCCACTTCTACTTCATTTTTGGAAATTAAATCTCAAACCTCAGCCCAGTACTGGATCTGAAGCCCAAGTAATCTAACCCTAAGCTGAAACCTAAAGCCTAACCCAAAGTCACATCGCCTTTCTAAATTATTTACTCCCCAAGTAGGGTTGAGTCCTCCCCAAGCAGGGTTGAGAGTTTATAAGAAGCCAAGTCGGCATTAATGGAACCTAAAAATTGGAAGAGAAAGAGACAGATGTAGGCCAAAAGGAAGGGTAAAGGGCAGAGGTCAAGAGAAGGGAAGAAAAGGATGATGAAAAGGGAAAAGTCAAAGGGGAAAGAGGAAAAGACTGAAAATGAAGAGAGAAAGAAGAAAGGGAAAGATTAGAGCCAAAAAGTCTGGCAGAATTGAAAAAAGCAAAAAGCTGAAAAGAATTTTAAAAGAAAGCCAAAGAAAGCCAAAGGAGGCGGGATCAGAGGAGAGAGTATAAATAGGAGCTTCAAACACAGAGCTCTTCAGTATGCCCTCGCCTGAGGAAGGAGTAACATCTTCGAAACGTCGCGACAAGGGCATACTCATTTAATTTTTTCGACTTTATGTTAGTTTGTTATTTTAGTTTGTTATTTTTGGGGGATTTTATTTCATATTTTAATTCATGTTTTATTGATTTTCCTTAAAAACTCAAATTGGAGATTAATTCAAACTAAATTTGAAAGAAAACACAGAAAACAAATTGGAATTAAAAATCTTTATTGGAATTAAGCCAAAGTAACGGACACGAAAAATGACAACCTGTAAAAAAGAAATACTTACCTGTAAAAATTTAAATAATACTTACCTGAAAGGAAAAAACCTGTAAAAGAAATACTTACCTGGACAACTAAAAACAATTATGGAGGTAGAGGGATGTGAGGCTGCGGACCATTGGGGTCGATGGCCCGTGCACGCTCTGTTCCTCCTTCGGGAGGGACAGGTTCTTTTCTTCAACCCTAACCAGCCAGCGCCTCGCTCCGGTTGGTCTTTGGGTCTCACTCCTAGCTAAGCTAAATCTAGCATCTATGCCCTACCCAAATCATAATCCTAACCTTAACCAATTTGTTTATCTAAAATTAATCAAACCCTAATTTGGAATCTAGCCCTATTGTACCTACCCCCTGATCTAATCTGGCCCTAAACAATTTTACAATTTTGGAAAGTCCCACTTCTACTTCATTTTTGGAAATTAAATCTCAAACCTCAGCCCAGTACTGGATCTGAAGCCCAAGTAATCCTAACCCTAAGCTGAAACCTAAAGCCTAACCCAAAGTCACATCGCCTTTCTAAATTATTTACTCCCCAAGTAGGGTTGAGTCCTCCCCAAGCAGGGTTGAGAGTTTATAAGAAGCCAAGTCGGCATTAATGGAACCTAAAAATTGGAAGAGAAAGAGACAGATGTAGGCCAAAAGGAAGGGTAAAGGGCAGAGGTCAAGAGAAGGGAAGAAAAGGATGATGAAAAGGGAAAAGTCAAAGGGGAAAGAGGAAAAGACTGAAAATGAAGAGAGAAAGAAGAAAGGGAAAGATTAGAGCCAAAAAGTCTGGCAGAATTGAAAAAAGCAAAAAGCTGAAAAGAATTTTAAAAGAAAGCCAAAGAAAGCCAAAGGAGGCGGGATCAGAGGAGAGAGTATAAATAGGAGCTTCAAACACAGAGCTCTTCAGTATGCCCTCGCCTGAGGAAGGAGTAACATCTTCGAAACGTCGCGACAAGGGCATACTCATTTAATTTTTTCGACTTTATGTTAGTTTGTTATTTTAGTTTGTTATTTTTGGGGGATTTTATTTCATATTTTAATTCATGTTTTATTGATTTTCCTTAAAAACTCAAATTGGAGATTAATTCAAACTAAATTTGAAAGAAAACACAGAAAACAAATTGGAATTAAAAATCTTTATTGGAATTAAGCCAAAGTAACGGACACGAAAAATGACAACCTGTAAAAAAGAAATACTTACCTGTAAAAATTTAAATAATACTTACCTGAAAGGAAAAAACCTGTAAAAGAAATACTTACCTGGACAACTAAAAACAATTATGGAGGTAGAGGGATGTGAGGCTGCGGACCATTGGGGTCGATGGCCCGTGCACGCTCTGTTCCTCCTTCGGGAGGGACAGGTTCTTTTCTTCAACCCTAACCAGCCAGCGCCTCGCTCCGGTTGGTCTTTGGGTCTCACTCCTAGCTAAGCTAAATCTAGCATCTATGCCCTACCCAAATCATAATCCTAACCTTAACCAATTTGTTTATCTAAAATTAATCAAACCCTAATTTGGAATCTAGCCCTATTGTACCTACCCCCTGATCTAATCTGGCCCTAAACAATTTTACAATTTTGGAAAGTCCCACTTCTACTTCATTTTTGGAAATTAAATCTCAAACCTCAGCCCAGTACTGGATCTGAAGCCCAAGTAATCCTAACCCTAAGCTGAAACCTAAAGCCTAACCCAAAGTCACATCGCCTTTCTAAATTATTTACTCCCCAAGTAGGGTTGAGTCCTCCCCAAGCAGGGTTGAGAGTTTATAAGAAGCCAAGTCGGCATTAATGGAACCTAAAAATTGGAAGAGAAAGAGACAGATGTAGGCCAAAAGGAAGGGTAAAGGGCAGAGGTCAAGAGAAGGGAAGAAAAGGATGATGAAAAGGGAAAAGTCAAAGGGGAAAGAGGAAAAGACTGAAAATGAAGAGAGAAAGAAGAAAGGGAAAGATTAGAGCCAAAAAGTCTGGCAGAATTGAAAAAAGCAAAAAGCTGAAAAGAATTTTAAAAGAAAGCCAAAGAAAGCCAAAGGAGGCGGGATCAGAGGAGAGAGTATAAATAGGAGCTTCAAACACAGAGCTCTTCAGTATGCCCTCGCCTGAGGAAGGAGTAACATCTTCGAAACGTCGCGACAAGGGCATACTCATTTAATTTTTTCGACTTTATGTTAGTTTGTTATTTTAGTTTGTTATTTTTGGGGGATTTTATTTCATATTTTAATTCATGTTTTATTGATTTTCCTTAAAAACTCAAATTGGAGATTAATTCAAACTAAATTTGAAAGAAAACACAGAAAACAAATTGGAATTAAAAATCTTTATTGGAATTAAGCCAAAGTAACGGACACGAAAAATGACAACCTGTAAAAAAGAAATACTTACCTGTAAAAATTTAAATAATACTTACCTGAAAGGAAAAAACCTGTAAAAGAAATACTTACCTGGACAACTAAAAACAATTATGGAGGTAGAGGGATGTGAGGCTGCGGACCATTGGGGTCGATGGCCCGTGCACGCTCTGTTCCTCCTTCGGGAGGGACAGGTTCTTTTCTTCAACCCTAACCAGCCAGCGCCTCGCTCCGGTTGGTCTTTGGGTCTCACTCCTAGCTAAGCTAAATCTAGCATCTATGCCCTACCCAAATCATAATCCTAACCTTAACCAATTTGTTTATCTAAAATTAATCAAACCCTAATTTGGAATCTAGCCCTATTGTACCTACCCCCTGATCTAATCTGGCCCTAAACAATTTTACAATTTTGGAAAGTCCCACTTCTACTTCATTTTTGGAAATTAAATCTCAAACCTCAGCCCAGTACTGGATCTGAAGCCCAAGTAATCCTAACCCTAAGCTGAAACCTAAAGCCTAACCCAAAGTCACATCGCCTTTCTAAATTATTTACTCCCCAAGTAGGGTTGAGTCCTCCCCAAGCAGGGTTGAGAGTTTATAAGAAGCCAAGTCGGCATTAATGGAACCTAAAAATTGGAAGAGAAAGAGACAGATGTAGGCCAAAAGGAAGGGTAAAGGGCAGAGGTCAAGAGAAGGGAAGAAAAGGATGATGAAAAGGGAAAAGTCAAAGGGGAAAGAGGAAAAGACTGAAAATGAAGAGAGAAAGAAGAAAGGGAAAGATTAGAGCCAAAAAGTCTGGCAGAATTGAAAAAAGCAAAAAGCTGAAAAGAATTTTAAAAGAAAGCCAAAGAAAGCCAAAGGAGGCGGGATCAGAGGAGAGAGTATAAATAGGAGCTTCAAACACAGAGCTCTTCAGTATGCCCTCGCCTGAGGAAGGAGTAACATCTTCGAAACGTCGCGACAAGGGCATACTCATTTAATTTTTTCGACTTTATGTTAGTTTGTTATTTTAGTTTGTTATTTTTGGGGGATTTTATTTCATATTTTAATTCATGTTTTATTGATTTTCCTTAAAAACTCAAATTGGAGATTAATTCAAACTAAATTTGAAAGAAAACACAGAAAACAAATTGGAATTAAAAATCTTTATTGGAATTAAGCCAAAGTAACGGACACGAAAAATGACAACCTGTAAAAAAGAAATACTTACCTGTAAAAATTTAAATAATACTTACCTGAAAGGAAAAAACCTGTAAAAGAAATACTTACCTGGACAACTAAAAACAATTATGGAGGTAGAGGGATGTGAGGCTGCGGACCATTGGGGTCGATGGCCCGTGCACGCTCTGTTCCTCCTTCGGGAGGGACAGGTTCTTTTCTTCAACCCTAACCAGCCAGCGCCTCGCTCCGGTTGGTCTTTGGGTCTCACTCCTAGCTAAGCTAAATCTAGCATCTATGCCCTACCCAAATCATAATCCTAACCTTAACCAATTTGTTTATCTAAAATTAATCAAACCCTAATTTGGAATCTAGCCCTATTGTACCTACCCCCTGATCTAATCTGGCCCTAAACAATTTTACAATTTTGGAAAGTCCCACTTCTACTTCATTTTTGGAAATTAAATCTCAAACCTCAGCCCAGTACTGGATCTGAAGCCCAAGTAATCCTAACCCTAAGCTGAAACCTAAAGCCTAACCCAAAGTCACATCGCCTTTCTAAATTATTTACTCCCCAAGTAGGGTTGAGTCCTCCCCAAGCAGGGTTGAGAGTTTATAAGAAGCCAAGTCGGCATTAATGGAACCTAAAAATTGGAAGAGAAAGAGACAGATGTAGGCCAAAAGGAAGGGTAAAGGGCAGAGGTCAAGAGAAGGGAAGAAAAGGATGATGAAAAGGGAAAAGTCAAAGGGGAAAGAGGAAAAGACTGAAAATGAAGAGAGAAAGAAGAAAGGGAAAGATTAGAGCCAAAAAGTCTGGCAGAATTGAAAAAAGCAAAAAGCTGAAAAGAATTTTAAAAGAAAGCCAAAGAAAGCCAAAGGAGGCGGGATCAGAGGAGAGAGTATAAATAGGAGCTTCAAACACAGAGCTCTTCAGTATGCCCTCGCCTGAGGAAGGAGTAACATCTTCGAAACGTCGCGACAAGGGCATACTCATTTAATTTTTTCGACTTTATGTTAGTTTGTTATTTTAGTTTGTTATTTTTGGGGGATTTTATTTCATATTTTAATTCATGTTTTATTGATTTTCCTTAAAAACTCAAATTGGAGATTAATTCAAACTAAATTTGAAAGAAAACACAGAAAACAAATTGGAATTAAAAATCTTTATTGGAATTAAGCCAAAGTAACGGACACGAAAAATGACAACCTGTAAAAAAGAAATACTTACCTGTAAAAATTTAAATAATACTTACCTGAAAGGAAAAAACCTGTAAAAGAAATACTTACCTGGACAACTAAAAACAATTATGGAGGTAGAGGGATGTGAGGCTGCGGACCATTGGGGTCGATGGCCCGTGCACGCTCTGTTCCTCCTTCGGGAGGGACAGGTTCTTTTCTTCAACCCTAACCAGCCAGCGCCTCGCTCCGGTTGGTCTTTGGGTCTCACTCCTAGCTAAGCTAAATCTAGCATCTATGCCCTACCCAAATCATAATCCTAACCTTAACCAATTTGTTTATCTAAAATTAATCAAACCCTAATTTGGAATCTAGCCCTATTGTACCTACCCCCTGATCTAATCTGGCCCTAAACAATTTTACAATTTTGGAAAGTCCCACTTCTACTTCATTTTTGGAAATTAAATCTCAAACCTCAGCCCAGTACTGGATCTGAAGCCCAAGTAATCCTAACCCTAAGCTGAAACCTAAAGCCTAACCCAAAGTCACATCGCCTTTCTAAATTATTTACTCCCCAAGTAGGGTTGAGTCCTCCCCAAGCAGGGTTGAGAGTTTATAAGAAGCCAAGTCGGCATTAATGGAACCTAAAAATTGGAAGAGAAAGAGACAGATGTAGGCCAAAAGGAAGGGTAAAGGGCAGAGGTCAAGAGAAGGGAAGAAAAGGATGATGAAAAGGGAAAAGTCAAAGGGGAAAGAGGAAAAGACTGAAAATGAAGAGAGAAAGAAGAAAGGGAAAGATTAGAGCCAAAAAGTCTGGCAGAATTGAAAAAAGCAAAAAGCTGAAAAGAATTTTAAAAGAAAGCCAAAGAAAGCCAAAGGAGGCGGGATCAGAGGAGAGAGTATAAATAGGAGCTTCAAACACAGAGCTCTTCAGTATGCCCTCGCCTGAGGAAGGAGTAACATCTTCGAAACGTCGCGACAAGGGCATACTCATTTAATTTTTTCGACTTTATGTTAGTTTGTTATTTTAGTTTGTTATTTTTGGGGGATTTTATTTCATATTTTAATTCATGTTTTATTGATTTTCCTTAAAAACTCAAATTGGAGATTAATTCAAACTAAATTTGAAAGAAAACACAGAAAACAAATTGGAATTAAAAATCTTTATTGGAATTAAGCCAAAGTAACGGACACGAAAAATGACAACCTGTAAAAAAGAAATACTTACCTGTAAAAATTTAAATAATACTTACCTGAAAGGAAAAAACCTGTAAAAGAAATACTTACCTGGACAACTAAAAACAATTATGGAGGTAGAGGGATGTGAGGCTGCGGACCATTGGGGTCGATGGCCCGTGCACGCTCTGTTCCTCCTTCGGGAGGGACAGGTTCTTTTCTTCAACCCTAACCAGCCAGCGCCTCGCTCCGGTTGGTCTTTGGGTCTCACTCCTAGCTAAGCTAAATCTAGCATCTATGCCCTACCCAAATCATAATCCTAACCTTAACCAATTTGTTTATCTAAAATTAATCAAACCCTAATTTGGAATCTAGCCCTATTGTACCTACCCCCTGATCTAATCTGGCCCTAAACAATTTTACAATTTTGGAAAGTCCCACTTCTACTTCATTTTTGGAAATTAAATCTCAAACCTCAGCCCAGTACTGGATCTGAAGCCCAAGTAATCCTAACCCTAAGCTGAAACCTAAAGCCTAACCCAAAGTCACATCGCCTTTCTAAATTATTTACTCCCCAAGTAGGGTTGAGTCCTCCCCAAGCAGGGTTGAGAGTTTATAAGAAGCCAAGTCGGCATTAATGGAACCTAAAAATTGGAAGAGAAAGAGACAGATGTAGGCCAAAAGGAAGGGTAAAGGGCAGAGGTCAAGAGAAGGGAAGAAAAGGATGATGAAAAGGGAAAAGTCAAAGGGGAAAGAGGAAAAGACTGAAAATGAAGAGAGAAAGAAGAAAGGGAAAGATTAGAGCCAAAAAGTCTGGCAGAATTGAAAAAAGCAAAAAGCTGAAAAGAATTTTAAAAGAAAGCCAAAGAAAGCCAAAGGAGGCGGGATCAGAGGAGAGAGTATAAATAGGAGCTTCAAACACAGAGCTCTTCAGTATGCCCTCGCCTGAGGAAGGAGTAACATCTTCGAAACGTCGCGACAAGGGCATACTCATTTAATTTTTTCGACTTTATGTTAGTTTGTTATTTTAGTTTGTTATTTTTGGGGGATTTTATTTCATATTTTAATTCATGTTTTATTGATTTTCCTTAAAAACTCAAATTGGAGATTAATTCAAACTAAATTTGAAAGAAAACACAGAAAACAAATTGGAATTAAAAATCTTTATTGGAATTAAGCCAAAGTAACGGACACGAAAAATGACAACCTGTAAAAAAGAAATACTTACCTGTAAAAATTTAAATAATACTTACCTGAAAGGAAAAAACCTGTAAAAGAAATACTTACCTGGACAACTAAAAACAATTATGGAGGTAGAGGGATGTGAGGCTGCGGACCATTGGGGTCGATGGCCCGTGCACGCTCTGTTCCTCCTTCGGGAGGGACAGGTTCTTTTCTTCAACCCTAACCAGCCAGCGCCTCGCTCCGGTTGGTCTTTGGGTCTCACTCCTAGCTAAGCTAAATCTAGCATCTATGCCCTACCCAAATCATAATCCTAACCTTAACCAATTTGTTTATCTAAAATTAATCAAACCCTAATTTGGAATCTAGCCCTATTGTACCTACCCCCTGATCTAATCTGGCCCTAAACAATTTTACAATTTTGGAAAGTCCCACTTCTACTTCATTTTTGGAAATTAAATCTCAAACCTCAGCCCAGTACTGGATCTGAAGCCCAAGTAATCCTAACCCTAAGCTGAAACCTAAAGCCTAACCCAAAGTCACATCGCCTTTCTAAATTATTTACTCCCCAAGTAGGGTTGAGTCCTCCCCAAGCAGGGTTGAGAGTTTATAAGAAGCCAAGTCGGCATTAATGGAACCTAAAAATTGGAAGAGAAAGAGACAGATGTAGGCCAAAAGGAAGGGTAAAGGGCAGAGGTCAAGAGAAGGGAAGAAAAGGATGATGAAAAGGGAAAAGTCAAAGGGGAAAGAGGAAAAGACTGAAAATGAAGAGAGAAAGAAGAAAGGGAAAGATTAGAGCCAAAAAGTCTGGCAGAATTGAAAAAAGCAAAAAGCTGAAAAGAATTTTAAAAGAAAGCCAAAGAAAGCCAAAGGAGGCGGGATCAGAGGAGAGAGTATAAATAGGAGCTTCAAACACAGAGCTCTTCAGTATGCCCTCGCCTGAGGAAGGAGTAACATCTTCGAAACGTCGCGACAAGGGCATACTCATTTAATTTTTTCGACTTTATGTTAGTTTGTTATTTTAGTTTGTTATTTTTGGGGGATTTTATTTCATATTTTAATTCATGTTTTATTGATTTTCCTTAAAAACTCAAATTGGAGATTAATTCAAACTAAATTTGAAAGAAAACACAGAAAACAAATTGGAATTAAAAATCTTTATTGGAATTAAGCCAAAGTAACGGACACGAAAAATGACAACCTGTAAAAAAGAAATACTTACCTGTAAAAATTTAAATAATACTTACCTGAAAGGAAAAAACCTGTAAAAGAAATACTTACCTGGACAACTAAAAACAATTATGGAGGTAGAGGGATGTGAGGCTGCGGACCATTGGGGTCGATGGCCCGTGCACGCTCTGTTCCTCCTTCGGGAGGGACAGGTTCTTTTCTTCAACCCTAACCAGCCAGCGCCTCGCTCCGGTTGGTCTTTGGGTCTCACTCCTAGCTAAGCTAAATCTAGCATCTATGCCCTACCCAAATCATAATCCTAACCTTAACCAATTTGTTTATCTAAAATTAATCAAACCCTAATTTGGAATCTAGCCCTATTGTACCTACCCCCTGATCTAATCTGGCCCTAAACAATTTTACAATTTTGGAAAGTCCCACTTCTACTTCATTTTTGGAAATTAAATCTCAAACCTCAGCCCAGTACTGGATCTGAAGCCCAAGTAATCCTAACCCTAAGCTGAAACCTAAAGCCTAACCCAAAGTCACATCGCCTTTCTAAATTATTTACTCCCCAAGTAGGGTTGAGTCCTCCCCAAGCAGGGTTGAGAGTTTATAAGAAGCCAAGTCGGCATTAATGGAACCTAAAAATTGGAAGAGAAAGAGACAGATGTAGGCCAAAAGGAAGGGTAAAGGGCAGAGGTCAAGAGAAGGGAAGAAAAGGATGATGAAAAGGGAAAAGTCAAAGGGGAAAGAGGAAAAGACTGAAAATGAAGAGAGAAAGAAGAAAGGGAAAGATTAGAGCCAAAAAGTCTGGCAGAATTGAAAAAAGCAAAAAGCTGAAAAGAATTTTAAAAGAAAGCCAAAGAAAGCCAAAGGAGGCGGGATCAGAGGAGAGAGTATAAATAGGAGCTTCAAACACAGAGCTCTTCAGTATGCCCTCGCCTGAGGAAGGAGTAACATCTTCGAAACGTCGCGACAAGGGCATACTCATTTAATTTTTTCGACTTTATGTTAGTTTGTTATTTTAGTTTGTTATTTTTGGGGGATTTTATTTCATATTTTAATTCATGTTTTATTGATTTTCCTTAAAAACTCAAATTGGAGATTAATTCAAACTAAATTTGAAAGAAAACACAGAAAACAAATTGGAATTAAAAATCTTTATTGGAATTAAGCCAAAGTAACGGACACGAAAAATGACAACCTGTAAAAAAGAAATACTTACCTGTAAAAATTTAAATAATACTTACCTGAAAGGAAAAAACCTGTAAAAGAAATACTTACCTGGACAACTAAAAACAATTATGGAGGTAGAGGGATGTGAGGCTGCGGACCATTGGGGTCGATGGCCCGTGCACGCTCTGTTCCTCCTTCGGGAGGGACAGGTTCTTTTCTTCAACCCTAACCAGCCAGCGCCTCGCTCCGGTTGGTCTTTGGGTCTCACTCCTAGCTAAGCTAAATCTAGCATCTATGCCCTACCCAAATCATAATCCTAACCTTAACCAATTTGTTTATCTAAAATTAATCAAACCCTAATTTGGAATCTAGCCCTATTGTACCTACCCCCTGATCTAATCTGGCCCTAAACAATTTTACAATTTTGGAAAGTCCCACTTCTACTTCATTTTTGGAAATTAAATCTCAAACCTCAGCCCAGTACTGGATCTGAAGCCCAAGTAATCCTAACCCTAAGCTGAAACCTAAAGCCTAACCCAAAGTCACATCGCCTTTCTAAATTATTTACTCCCCAAGTAGGGTTGAGTCCTCCCCAAGCAGGGTTGAGAGTTTATAAGAAGCCAAGTCGGCATTAATGGAACCTAAAAATTGGAAGAGAAAGAGACAGATGTAGGCCAAAAGGAAGGGTAAAGGGCAGAGGTCAAGAGAAGGGAAGAAAAGGATGATGAAAAGGGAAAAGTCAAAGGGGAAAGAGGAAAAGACTGAAAATGAAGAGAGAAAGAAGAAAGGGAAAGATTAGAGCCAAAAAGTCTGGCAGAATTGAAAAAAGCAAAAAGCTGAAAAGAATTTTAAAAGAAAGCCAAAGAAAGCCAAAGGAGGCGGGATCAGAGGAGAGAGTATAAATAGGAGCTTCAAACACAGAGCTCTTCAGTATGCCCTCGCCTGAGGAAGGAGTAACATCTTCGAAACGTCGCGACAAGGGCATACTCATTTAATTTTTTCGACTTTATGTTAGTTTGTTATTTTAGTTTGTTATTTTTGGGGGATTTTATTTCATATTTTAATTCATGTTTTATTGATTTTCCTTAAAAACTCAAATTGGAGATTAATTCAAACTAAATTTGAAAGAAAACACAGAAAACAAATTGGAATTAAAAATCTTTATTGGAATTAAGCCAAAGTAACGGACACGAAAAATGACAACCTGTAAAAAAGAAATACTTACCTGTAAAAATTTAAATAATACTTACCTGAAAGGAAAAAACCTGTAAAAGAAATACTTACCTGGACAACTAAAAACAATTATGGAGGTAGAGGGATGTGAGGCTGCGGACCATTGGGGTCGATGGCCCGTGCACGCTCTGTTCCTCCTTCGGGAGGGACAGGTTCTTTTCTTCAACCCTAACCAGCCAGCGCCTCGCTCCGGTTGGTCTTTGGGTCTCACTCCTAGCTAAGCTAAATCTAGCATCTATGCCCTACCCAAATCATAATCCTAACCTTAACCAATTTGTTTATCTAAAATTAATCAAACCCTAATTTGGAATCTAGCCCTATTGTACCTACCCCCTGATCTAATCTGGCCCTAAACAATTTTACAATTTTGGAAAGTCCCACTTCTACTTCATTTTTGGAAATTAAATCTCAAACCTCAGCCCAGTACTGGATCTGAAGCCCAAGTAATCCTAACCCTAAGCTGAAACCTAAAGCCTAACCCAAAGTCACATCGCCTTTCTAAATTATTTACTCCCCAAGTAGGGTTGAGTCCTCCCCAAGCAGGGTTGAGAGTTTATAAGAAGCCAAGTCGGCATTAATGGAACCTAAAAATTGGAAGAGAAAGAGACAGATGTAGGCCAAAAGGAAGGGTAAAGGGCAGAGGTCAAGAGAAGGGAAGAAAAGGATGATGAAAAGGGAAAAGTCAAAGGGGAAAGAGGAAAAGACTGAAAATGAAGAGAGAAAGAAGAAAGGGAAAGATTAGAGCCAAAAAGTCTGGCAGAATTGAAAAAAGCAAAAAGCTGAAAAGAATTTTAAAAGAAAGCCAAAGAAAGCCAAAGGAGGCGGGATCAGAGGAGAGAGTATAAATAGGAGCTTCAAACACAGAGCTCTTCAGTATGCCCTCGCCTGAGGAAGGAGTAACATCTTCGAAACGTCGCGACAAGGGCATACTCATTTAATTTTTTCGACTTTATGTTAGTTTGTTATTTTAGTTTGTTATTTTTGGGGGATTTTATTTCATATTTTAATTCATGTTTTATTGATTTTCCTTAAAAACTCAAATTGGAGATTAATTCAAACTAAATTTGAAAGAAAACACAGAAAACAAATTGGAATTAAAAATCTTTATTGGAATTAAGCCAAAGTAACGGACACGAAAAATGACAACCTGTAAAAAAGAAATACTTACCTGTAAAAATTTAAATAATACTTACCTGAAAGGAAAAAACCTGTAAAAGAAATACTTACCTGGACAACTAAAAACAATTATGGAGGTAGAGGGATGTGAGGCTGCGGACCATTGGGGTCGATGGCCCGTGCACGCTCTGTTCCTCCTTCGGGAGGGACAGGTTCTTTTCTTCAACCCTAACCAGCCAGCGCCTCGCTCCGGTTGGTCTTTGGGTCTCACTCCTAGCTAAGCTAAATCTAGCATCTATGCCCTACCCAAATCATAATCCTAACCTTAACCAATTTGTTTATCTAAAATTAATCAAACCCTAATTTGGAATCTAGCCCTATTGTACCTACCCCCTGATCTAATCTGGCCCTAAACAATTTTACAATTTTGGAAAGTCCCACTTCTACTTCATTTTTGGAAATTAAATCTCAAACCTCAGCCCAGTACTGGATCTGAAGCCCAAGTAATCCTAACCCTAAGCTGAAACCTAAAGCCTAACCCAAAGTCACATCGCCTTTCTAAATTATTTACTCCCCAAGTAGGGTTGAGTCCTCCCCAAGCAGGGTTGAGAGTTTATAAGAAGCCAAGTCGGCATTAATGGAACCTAAAAATTGGAAGAGAAAGAGACAGATGTAGGCCAAAAGGAAGGGTAAAGGGCAGAGGTCAAGAGAAGGGAAGAAAAGGATGATGAAAAGGGAAAAGTCAAAGGGGAAAGAGGAAAAGACTGAAAATGAAGAGAGAAAGAAGAAAGGGAAAGATTAGAGCCAAAAAGTCTGGCAGAATTGAAAAAAGCAAAAAGCTGAAAAGAATTTTAAAAGAAAGCCAAAGAAAGCCAAAGGAGGCGGGATCAGAGGAGAGAGTATAAATAGGAGCTTCAAACACAGAGCTCTTCAGTATGCCCTCGCCTGAGGAAGGAGTAACATCTTCGAAACGTCGCGACAAGGGCATACTCATTTAATTTTTTCGACTTTATGTTAGTTTGTTATTTTAGTTTGTTATTTTTGGGGGATTTTATTTCATATTTTAATTCATGTTTTATTGATTTTCCTTAAAAACTCAAATTGGAGATTAATTCAAACTAAATTTGAAAGAAAACACAGAAAACAAATTGGAATTAAAAATCTTTATTGGAATTAAGCCAAAGTAACGGACACGAAAAATGACAACCTGTAAAAAAGAAATACTTACCTGTAAAAATTTAAATAATACTTACCTGAAAGGAAAAAACCTGTAAAAGAAATACTTACCTGGACAACTAAAAACAATTATGGAGGTAGAGGGATGTGAGGCTGCGGACCATTGGGGTCGATGGCCCGTGCACGCTCTGTTCCTCCTTCGGGAGGGACAGGTTCTTTTCTTCAACCCTAACCCTATACCTTTCTTTAATTAAGCCCCAACCCACATGATAAACCCTAACCCTAACCACTTAATATTCTGGCCTTAAACCTAATTAATTGGATTAATAATTCATATTTTGTTCTTTTTTAATTTGGCCCTAAAACCCAATTGTTGGATGTACATGATAAAAAATTAATTTCACTTTCCATTTGGTCCTAGCCCTAATTGACATTTTATTATGAATTTACAGTTAAAAAACTCAATTAATTACCTTAAAAAATTAAAACATTAAAAAACATACATTAAATATACAATTGGGATGAAAACACTAAATACATGATAAAAAAATACAGTGGACGTGATTACAAAATTGTTTACAATGATCATAAATTATTTACAGGGCTAAAAAAATTAAAATCTTTCTAAATACATGTTATTGCCAGTAAGGAGTGTTAAAAAAATGCATTTGTAAAATTTTATTTAAAAAAATGCATTTGTAAAATTTTATCTAAAAAACTAAGAACAATACAGTAAAAAACTAATTTGGCTTTCTAAAACTAACTTGAACTGACAAAAAGTGGGAGGGTAGAAATAGAAGTGGTAGGCACTCTCTGCTCATTCCACTCCAAACCTTCGGACAGAGCAGATCGCTGAGAGCAAGCCTGTTTGCCTTTTGTGTTGTGTGTGCCTAGGCCTGAAGAAGACCTTCACAGGTCGAAACGTTGCCGCACGGGCACACCAATTAATATTCATTTGGCCTTTTTCTAATATTTTTATTTTTATTTTTCTTTAAAAACTAAAAGGTTTTTTTCAAAACCAATTCATTTTTTCTTTTTATTTCTTTAAAAACTTTAAAAATTTGAGTTAAAAATTTAAAATCTTAAGTTAAAAATTTCATTTACAATTTAATTTCATTTGGTAGAAAAACCAAATTAAAAAAAACTCTCGCCTCCATCCAACTCATCATGGTTGGATGGACTTCAGACTGGACCCTGGTGCGTTACGGCAAACGCCGTGGACAATCCAGGGCCCAGGCACCCTACCGAGGGATGGCCCGTGCACCGCCCGCCTCCACTTGGAGGAGGGGCCCAAACCTTCTTCCTAACCCTAACCCTAACCCTGACCGGGTGTATTATCCTAACCCTAACCCTCTCTGAACCCCACACAGGATCTCATTTTATAATCCTAAAACCCCACCCACTTCTATTCCTAATCCTAACCCCTAGGAATAAGTGCTTAGCCCCTTCATGCACCCTTATTCCTTTCAGCACAGGGCTGACGGGGACCCTTGAGCTGGGATCAAGGATGGACAGTGCATTGGAGCCTTCGGCGACCGGACTCCCAACCTACTTCTCCCTAACCCTTCCAAACATTATATTTTACAAATAAATAACTGCAAAGTGGGGTGTGCATAATTATTCAGCCCCCTTTGGTCTGAGTGCAGTCAGTTGGCCATAGACATTGCAAGCAAGCAAGCAAGCAATTTATATAGCACTTTCAGATCAGCCACCAGCTGAACACAAAGTGCTGTACACTTGACATGCCAAAAATGATACATTGAACATGTTAAAAAATAAGAAAAATAATAATAATAATAATAATAATAATAATAATAATAATAATATAAAATAAATAAAATATATATAAAAAAAATGGTTATTAAAATGACATTTAAAATAATAAAATTAGCACAAATAGCAAAAACAATAATAAAATAATATTTAAAAAAATGATGATGAGAATTACATTTAAAACAATAAAATCAGCACATTAGATTAAAACAATAAAGTCAGTAAAATCAGGGTCAGACTGTGTCATAAGCCAAGGAGTAAAAATGGGTTTTAAGACATGTTTTAAAATTGGACAGTGAAGGGGCCTCTCTAATGTGCTGGGAAAGATTGTTCCACAGATTAGGAGCAGCAATAGAGAAGGCCCTGTCCCCTCTGAGCTTTCTCTTGGACCTGGGTACCTCCAGGAGCAGCTTGTCAGCTGACCTGAGAGACCTGGGGGGTGAGTAAGGATGCAGAAGCTCAGAGAGGTAAGTTGGGGCAAGACCATTTAAACATTTAAACACAAACATGAGAATTTTAAAATGAACTCTAAGATATACAGGCAGCCAATGGAGTGAAGCCAGGATGGGAGTTATGTGCTCTCTTTTACGAGTTCTGGTTAAAAGTCGTGCAGCAGAATTTTGGACCAGCTGCAGACGAGAGAGAAGATGCTGACTAACTCCACAATATAGTGCATTACAGTAATCTAAACGACATGAAATAAAAGCATGGATTACCGTTTCAAGATGCGGCCTGGATAAAATAGGTCTTATCTTTGCCAAGCGCCTTAGATGATAAAAACTGGACTTGACAGTAGCCCTAATTTGACTGTCTAATTTAAAATCACTGTCCATCTTAAAACCCAGGTTTGTAACAACAGATTTAAAATACTCTGCCAGGGGTCCCAAATCAATAGCGGAAGGTTCACAAGGTCCACTAGGACCAAACAGAATCACCTCAGTTTTGCTTGAATTACAACTTAGAAAGTTTAGGGACATCCAAGATTTAATGTCTTCTAGACATGCTAGAAATGGCTTAATAGAGAAGGCCTCTTTCTGCTTCAGAGGCAGATAAATCTGACAGTCGTCAGCATAGCAGTGGAAGGATATTCCATGCCTTCTGAGGATTGCCTGATGATTGCTAATGACTAGAGTGCACCTGTGTGTAATCTAATGTCAGTACAATTACAGCTGCTCTGTGACGGCCTCAGAGGTTGTTTAAGAGAATATTGGGAGCAACAACACCATCAAGTCCAAAGAACACACCAGACAGGTCAGGGATAAAGTTATTGAGACATTTAAAGCAGGCTTAGGCTACAAAAAGATTTCCCAAGCCTTGAACATCCCACGGAGCACTGTTCAAGCCATCATTCAGAAATGGAATGGTAAATGGCCTGCATTTGTATAGCGATTTCACTCAGTCCCTAAGGACCCCAAAGTCCCCTAAGGACACTACTTTCAGTCATTCACCCATTCACACACATTGGCAATGGCAAGCTACATTGTAGCCACAGCTGCCCTGGGGCGCACTGACAGAGGCGAGGCTGCCGGACACTGGCGCCACCGGGCCCTCTGACCGCCACCAGCAGGCAAACATGGGGTTAGCATCTTGCCCAAGGATATTTGGCATGCAGCCAGGGGGCGAACCACTGACCTTCTGATTAGTGGCTGACCTGCTCTGCCACCTGAGCTACAGCCACCCTAATTGCAGGCACTTGTAAGGGTGAGAAGGTGTTTTATTAAGCACAAAACTAAAAATGGACAAATAGCAAACGGAGGAAGGACTAAACTACACTGGGAACAAACTAACTACAGAACACGAACCTGAACAAGACTGAGAACGAGCAGAGGAGAATGAAGATGGACAGCAGGGAGAACACACGGGTGAGACATGGTGGATACACAGACGGACCGGTAACTACAAAGACAGAAGACGCGACTTAAATACACACAGAGAAACACAGGGAGATTACACACAGGTGGGGAACACAGCTGGGAGTAATCAACAAGACGAGACAGAGGTAAAACTGAACACACTCACATGAGACGCAGACCTTCACAATAAAACAGGAAACAAGAACATTACACAAAGACGCAGACTCGACACAGAGAGACAGACAGAAAATGACACATGGAACTAAACCCACACACAACATGAGAACACAAATCCTAACCACAAATAAACAGAAACATAGAACTCTAATAATAATAATCATCATCATAATAATCATCACCACAAGGCACCAGAGAAACATAAAGAATAATCCATGATTCAAAAATAAACCAACTCAAAGAGCTGGGTCGAACTGACCCAGAACCGTGACAACTGGAAATCACAGGACTCAGATCAACACACGTCTGCTCTCCAGAACCAGGACAACGTGCTGAGATCACGGTGGGCGACAAATGTTCATCAGCAGAATGATGAGACAGTAACACAGAAGAGCTATTTGGAAAGGCAGGAGGTACAGTGCTAACAGGCTGCAAGAAATATAAATACAGACTCACGTCTGTCTCTATCAGTACTTATCATACAAAAGATACGACACACGTGTGTACAAAGAAGTGTCCAGGTTCATCCTGACCATCAACCTTTCTGACTGAAGGGCATTTCTGCCAGCAGGACTTCAGATATAAGCAGTGACGTGAGATATAAGACAATAACACTATCAGTCATGGTCTGGCATTCCCAGAGCACAAAGCTCAGCAGGACATAAACAGTGTGGAGTCATCAACATCATCAACAGAAGGCAGAAGAGCTTTGAATGTCCTTCAAGAAGTCTGGAGAAGTGTTCCTGCAGGTCCTCACAGAGACGCCAGAGAGCTGCTCAGAGAGTTCAGAGTGAGCTGAAGGATGAAGGTCAGACCAATATATATTCCTCCAAAAGTGCCTTCATGGACCTGCAGTCGAGAAACCGATGCAAAGTGTTTATGCAGGTGAGAGAAGTTCACCTGAGGGCTCTATCAGCGTGCATGCCGAGCGCTGAGAGACGGAGGTTGTGCTGCAGGCAGACTTTTGGACGGCGACTCAGACTTCTCTTCTAGACAAATATTTGTCTACGAGATGACAACAAGACAGGTACCGTCCTCCCGAGTGCACAAAAACACACAAGTGAACACAGCAGCACACAAATCCACACGTCTGTGGACACGTCAGTGCCTGCAGACACTTTAGAAACGGCTGTGCTTCACTCCAACACTTTAACACTAAAGAACACTGAGGAAATGAACAAACTGACAGTTAACAATATGGAAAAATAAAAGGATCTCTCTGCTGCTGAAAAGTGTGAAATAGCTAAATGCCTTGGACACGTAGTGAAAACCTGAGATATTTCATGAAAACTTAATCGGGATCACCGTAACGTTAGGAGATCTGTGGCTGAGTCAGAGCACACACGGGTTCGTGCAGATAAAGGCTCAACGAGGAAGGTTTCTGCAGGACAAATACATCAGATTAAGAGAGCAGCTGCTAAAAGGCCATTACAAAGCAGCAAACACATATTTGAAGCTGCTGGTGCCTCTGGAACCCCACCAACATCAAGGTGTAGGATATTTTGGACAATCTATAATCTTCTAACACAAAAACATACAGTGTTCACTGAAGTAAACACACAGAGCAGTAGTAGATTTTTTTTTTAAATGTGTTTTATTTATTTTCATTTGCTGCTAACTGCCTTGTTTTCATTTGTAGTTTTTGTAGTAGGAAGAACTACAAAATCTACAAATAAAAAAAGTGCAGTTAACAAATGTAGTGCTCTCCACTATGTGAACCCCTCAGCTGAATTTTTAGGTTTTTCAGTTCAAGCCAATGAAATGAAATCCAAAAATTCAATCCCAACAATCAAACGATCCCCTATGAGCAAGCACTCTGGCAACGGTGGAGAGGAAAAACTCCCTTTTAACAGGAAGAAACCTCTGGCAGAACCAGGCTCAGGGAGGGGCGGTCTTCTGCCATGACTGGTTGGGAGGTGAGGGGAAAAATAAAATCAAACATAAAGGAGAGCACAGCGTATTTATGACAGGTCGGTGGACTGTGGCTCGAGTTCAAAAGATGCTCGAATCCCGCCTGAGGTGGTATGGACACATGATTCGAAGCGATGAGAACTCAGCAAAAACGGCTAAGAGGATCGACCCAGACGGACGCCGGCCTCGAGGCAGACCGAAAAAACGGTGGATGGACAAAATCAAGGAAGACATTAAGACCGTCAATGCGTCATCTGAGGACGCTTTGGACAGAACCAAATGGAGAACCCTTTGCTGAGGAGCGGACCCTGCACCAGCGGGAACAACGGCAGGATGAAGGTGGACTGTGGCTGGAAAAGATCATTACTGTTTTTAAAGGGTAACTGGTCCACATCCACAATTACAGTAGAGCTGTAATTGTGGATGTGGCTCAACGAGAGCTGTAATTGTGGATGTGTCCCTTCAGCCGAAAAAGTTAGAGGCAACCCAGAAAGCAGCTGCAGAAAGAACAACGGCCAATCCAGCAATACCTACATACCACGAAACAAGGTTGTCAGCCTCCTCAGGTCTAAGAGGTTCTCATTCTGTTGTCTGTTGTACATGTACCGCTTGGCGCTGAAGATTTTCCACAGCTTGTCTGAGTTCTGCGTTCTCTTGACTGAGTCGTGTGTTTTCTTGATGGATTTCTGTGTTTTCTTGATGGACTCTTGTGTTTTCTTGACGGACTTGTAGGTTATCTTGCCTGAGTTGTGGGATTTCTTGACTGCGTTCTGCATTTTCTTGAGCTAGTTCTATGTTTTCTTGTGTGAGTCGTCCGTTTTCTTCACAGAGTTGTGAGTTCTCTTCAAGTAGTTGCCTGAGTTGCATGATTTCTTCACTGGGTTGTATGGGCTCTTGCCTGGGTTGTGTATTCTCTCGCTGGAGTTGTGTGTTTTCTTCCCTGAGTTTTGCGTTATATTGAAGGAGTTGTCTGTGTAGTCTCCTAGTACTATGTAGAGCTTCAACTGTTGGCTGCAGTGGGTCTGACTGATCTCTGCTTCCACATGGATTATTCGACGTTCCCTGTGACATTTCTTTGGAGGTTTAAAGCTCAAAAAAGTTAAATCTCTGAAGTATTTAAATGCAAAGGTTAGCTTTGTCTAAACTATTAAAGGACCTCCTCTATTTAAGGACTTGGTGGGTATAGCAGAGAATGTGAGGTCACAATGATCCTTTGAGAAGATCAAAGGGTAATTGTGATGTCGCCGTGACGTCACAATGATCCTTTGAGAAGATCAAAGGATCAAAGGAGCGCTGTGGATCATTCTGCGCATGCTCAGATCAATGAACGGGAGAATTATTAAGTGTGCCTATGTAATGGCACACTTATTACTATTCGACAGATTTATTATTCTTATTATTATGACTCTTGGTAGGGATTCGTCGCACGGTTTTCCCAAAATTCCCAAAAAAAGACCCCATTTTTCCCCATTCATTTCTTTTTTTTTCTTTATAACCCTTTCCCCATTCATTTCCATGGGGAAGGGCCCGAAACAACACAGGCCACTTTGAAGGCCTACCGCTCGGCCATACTTTGTCGTAGAAACGTCATTTAAATTTTAAACGGGTCACAAGATTTTGGACTTTTATTGCCCAAATCCTCGTTGCGATATCTTTTACTATTGGTTCACAAGAGCAGTTTAAGTTTTAGGAAAATTAAGATTTTCACGGAATGTTCATGCCACTGTCAACTGCCATAAAACCAGAGTGTGGAGAATAATTTTAAAAAATTGTGTTTCTCGTTCTGTCCCACCCAAACCGTTTGCCCTACATCTATAATTTATACATCAAAACGTAGCTATCGTTGTCTTCTTTCATCCAGTGTCTTCCTCGTTGAGATCAGATTTACAGTTTTCTCACAAATGCCATCAAAGCGCAGCCTCCTCCCTCTCTGTCCCCCATAGACGACCATTGAAAAACTACTCTCAATTTTCAGCTCAAATTTAACATCGAAGGGTGTCTTTACACTGTCACCATGTCAGTATAATACACTCTACAGGCATGAAAATTTAATATGTTGTAGTCTGGAAGTTCCTGCCACTCACGGTGAAAGAATTTTTGTGATCGGACCTACAGTTTTCTCTTGGGAAGCATTTGTTTCAGAGCTTAATTCCTGTTTGCCCATCTCTGACCCTAACTGCAGTGTGTGTGTGTGTGTGTGTCCCATCCCCTCCTGCCACACACAGGAGTTACTATAGCAACCGGCCCTAACAGCTGAGTACAGGAACAGCTGATTACTCTCTGCTTAAAACTCAACAGTTTTTTGCTCCAAACACATACATCCTGATGTCTTCGGACATCTAATCCGGCAGTAGCATAGGCACACTTAAAACGGGTACATGGACGGGGCGGACGCTTGCTGACTGGCAACGATGGCGGAGGACGAGAGGCCTGAAACAAAGACAGGATGTCAGAACTGAAACAGACAGGCTCACACACGCCACTCATTAAAAGCAGCTGCAGGCTCAGAGAGCTGAGGTGGGCAGGCTCAGAGGGGTGAAGTGGGCGGGCTCAGACGATCCCTTTCCAGCTGTAAATCATGTGAGGAGAGGTCAGCTTGGTTTGGGGTAACCTTCAGCACCTGATATTACCCCGTCCTCCTCTGCTACAAACGTTGTCAGCGAGTGTATGAACACACTGCAGGGCTGACAGCATCTACTTGCATTCACACACAGCCATGGTGATGTCACACAAACATCACCATGTCTGTGTGGCATCACCATGGCTGTGTGGCTGGTCACTAAACTGAGCAGGTTGTCCTCCAGTCTGAGAAAACCTGAGCTAAAGAGGATCTAAAGGCAGCAGGCGAGGCTCACCTGAGGGGTAGGACAGGTCGTACAGAGGGTATCCCAGGTGGTGATGGGACTGCATGATGCGCTGTGATGGCGAGGAGCGTGGCCGGTCGCCCTCCCTTTCTCTCTCCCGCTGTCGGTCATGTGGCGTCTTGCTGTCCTGGATGGACGGCGACATGCTTTTGTACTGGCTTGGCGTGCAGCTGCAGCAGGTCCAGAGCTTTGGCCTCACTGGACGGCTTCACAGATGGACTTGACCTGGAGGGCTTCTCGCCGTCCTCGCCCACCCCCACCTTCCCGCCGTATGAGGAGGCATAGTAACTGGCTGGCAGGTATGAGCCTGGCGAGAAACGTAAAAAACAACATAGTTTGGCGGACGGTTCGACATGACGACGTGGTGGCAGCTTGAGGCAGTGAAGTTTCAGGCAGCAGCTCTAAAGGTACAGTACGCCATTTTTCAGGTGATTTAATGGAAAAACAACTAAAAGTGGTGATTAGTGTGTAACTGTGTTCTCCAACAAACTCAGGAATTCTCACAAACTCAGAATGTATTCACTAAAAATACAAAGGAGCTCCGTGTTACCCCCACCAGCTTTGAACACAATGGCTGAGATGGATCCACCCAATCATGTTTTATGTATGTGGCTAGAGACCCTCGCACTCTCTTTGGTGCTGCACCTGCTTTATGTCGTGTTTGAGTTTCTCACCTGGGTAATTCTGCATCATGACCGAGGGCATGCCTCTGTACCCGGGGTGGCTCGGGTACAGAGTTTCACAAGAACATTACCCTCTCTCTCTGAGCAAAATGGCCCAAAATCTGGCTAGTGTCATCAAACCAGCTGTCCCCAATGTAAACATAAAGACTCTGATTGAGGGAAATGCACAGAACTGGGCCTACACAACCATATTAATCCTCCGTGACCATTATGCTCAGAACATAGAGGCTGAAGTTGAGAACTTGTTTCAGTTTCCTATCCAAGAATGGGAAGGCCCGTTTGAAGTGGCTTCGATCTGGGCCAAAAGGAGTTTGGGCCGTCGCCTCCAGCCTGAATCACTGGACCGGACCCAGAAGCTGATCAGAGCTAAATTGACAGACTTTATGTCAGCCTCCACACCTGCGGGACCAGAACACACGTCTAGCCCTCCAGAGCAGCACCTGCAGGCTCATGCCACACCAGCGAGAGAGGAGGTAAGGGGGAACAACTCGACGCGCACTCCTCCCATTAACCCACAGGAGACAGAAGCCCGCCGATCTGCGCCAGGGGACCAGAGGGTGAGCAGAACCTACACTTGTGAGCAGAATATACTTGCAGCAGGGGAGGCATCCCCCCCTCCTCCTCCTCCTCCCCCTGTCCGAGAATCCCAACCTGAGGTGGAACGGACCACTGCCACGATGGATGCTGTGGAGAAAGAAGGAGATCCCCCAGAAGCCAGTGAGGTCACAACAACAACGGCAGCCTCACTGGTCAGACACCTGAACACACGGGGAGAACTACAGGATTGGAACCTTCGTGTTGTGGGAACAGCACTGATTATGGGGGACTCAAACGTGGCCAAGCTTTCACCCTTTGTAACACAGGAGGTCCACATTGAAAGCTTTCCAGGGGCAGGATGGCAATATGCAGCGTTCGTGCTGGAGAAGGCCACCTGCAACAGGGATCTGGATAAGCTGATCCTGTCCTTTGGCCTGAATGACAGGCTACAGAGTGACAAAACTCTACCAGCTAGGGATCTTCAGAGGGCTCTGGAAATAGCCGAGGAGAAATTCCCGGAGACCAGCATCTTCATCCCGTTGATCACTTTCTCCAAGACCCTTTCCCAGAAACAACAAAGCATCTTGCTTCACCTGAATAACTATATTACAGGTCCAGAGATTAGCTACAGTACATATCACATTCCTGCATTACCTACTGCTAAGTTTTACACAGAAAAAGACAATATTCATTGGACTGACTAAACTGCCATGCATATGTCAGCACACTGGAATAAATATGTGAACTGGTCATATCTATAAACCTGATTCAGGGGGACGGGATGACTTAAGATTTTAATTGTGATTTTGTACTGTGAACAGGATTTACAGGAAGACCACAGGGATCTCAATCAGTGTGATATCACGAACCAAAAACACTGACCTATTTGGATATAATACCAATAACTGCCTTTAATAGTGTGGTTTTAAACCTAATACATTTATTCATGTGAATAAGCAATAATTGGGATCTTCAACACTCTAAAGTTGGCACATTGACTGTAGAACAGCTGTAAACATGATGTTTCCACAATATCCACTAGAGGGCACTGTTGGTCTTCCTTATTGAGGGGCTTTAAGGTTTCTTTTGGTTATTAGGCCTATGGAGGCAAATTCTTGGTTATGAAGCCCTGACCGGGTGTATTATCCTAACCCTAACCTCTCTGAACCCCACACAGGATCTCATTTTATAATCCTAAAACCCCACCCACTTCTATTCCTAATCCTAACCCCTAGGAATAAGTGCTTAGCCCCTTCATGCACCCTTATTCCTTTCAGCACAGGGCTGACGGGGACCCTTGAGCTGGGATCAAGGATGGACAGTGCATTGGAGCCTTCGGCGACCGGACTCCCAACCTACTTCTCCCTAACCCTTCCAAACATTATATTTTACAAATAAATAACTGCAAAGTGGGGTGTGCATAATTATTCAGCCCCCTTTGGTCTGAGTGCAGTCAGTTGGCCATAGACATTGCAAGCAAGCAAGCAAGCAATTTATATAGCACTTTCAGATCAGCCACCAGCTGAACACAAAGTGCTGTACACTTGACATGCCAAAAATGATACATTGAACATGTTAAAAAATAAGAAAAATAATAATAATAATAATAATAATAATAATAATAAAAAATAAATAAAATATATATAAAAAAAATGGTTATTAAAATGACATTTAAAATAATAAAATTAGCACAAATAGCAAAAACAATAATAAAATAATATTAAAAAAAATGATGATGAGAATTACATTTAAAACAATAAAATCAGCACATTAGATTAAAACAATAAAGTCAGTAAAATCAGGGTCAGACTGTGTCATAAGCCAAGGAGTAAAAATGGGTTTTAAGACATGTTTTAAAATTGGACAGTGAAGGGGCCTCTCTAATGTGCTGGGAAAGATTGTTCCACAGATTAGGAGCAGCAATAGAGAAGGCCCTGTCCCCTCTGAGCTTTCTCTTGGACCTGGGTACCTCCAGGAGCAGCTTGTCAGCTGACCTGAGAGACCTGGGGGGTGAGTAAGGATGCAGAAGCTCAGAGAGGTAAGTTGGGGCAAGACCATTTAAACATTTAAACACAAACATGAGAATTTTAAAATGAACTCTAAGATATACAGGCAGCCAATGGAGTGAAGCCAGGATGGGAGTTATGTGCTCTCTTTTACGAGTTCTGGTTAAAAGTCGTGCAGCAGAATTTTGGACCAGCTGCAGACGAGAGAGAAGATGCTGACTAACTCCACAATATAGTGCATTACAGTAATCTAAACGACATGAAATAAAAGCATGGATTACCGTTTCAAGATGCGGCCTGGATAAAATAGGTCTTATCTTTGCCAAGCGCCTTAGATGATAAAAACTGGACTTGACAGTAGCCCTAATTTGACTGTCTAATTTAAAATCACTGTCCATCTTAAAACCCAGGTTTGTAACAACAGATTTAAAATACTCTGCCAGGGGTCCCAAATCAATAGCGGAAGGTTCACAAGGTCCACTAGGACCAAACAGAATCACCTCAGTTTTGCTTGAATTACAACTTAGAAAGTTTAGGGACATCCAAGATTTAATGTCTTCTAGACATGCTAGAAATGGCTTAATAGAGAAGGCCTCTTTCTGCTTCAGAGGCAGATAAATCTGACAGTCGTCAGCATAGCAGTGGAAGGATATTCCATGCCTTCTGAGGATTGCCTGATGATTGCTAATGACTAGAGTGCACCTGTGTGTAATCTAATGTCAGTACAATTACAGCTGCTCTGTGACGGCCTCAGAGGTTGTTTAAGAGAATATTGGGAGCAACAACACCATCAAGTCCAAAGAACACACCAGACAGGTCAGGGATAAAGTTATTGAGACATTTAAAGCAGGCTTAGGCTACAAAAAGATTTCCCAAGCCTTGAACATCCCACGGAGCACTGTTCAAGCCATCATTCAGAAATGGAATGGTAAATGGCCTGCATTTGTATAGCGATTTCACTCAGTCCCTAAGGACCCCAAAGTCCCCTAAGGACACTACTTTCAGTCATTCACCCATTCACACACATTGGCAATGGCAAGCTACATTGTAGCCACAGCTGCCCTGGGGCGCACTGACAGAGGCGAGGCTGCCGGACACTGGCGCCACCGGGCCCTCTGACCGCCACCAGCAGGCAAACATGGGGTTAGCATCTTGCCCAAGGATATTTGGCATGCAGCCAGGGGGCGAACCACTGACCTTCTGATTAGTGGCTGACCTGCTCTGCCACCTGAGCTACAGCCACCCTAATTGCAGGCACTTGTAAGGGTGAGAAGGTGTTTTATTAAGCACAAAACTAAAAATGGACAAATAGCAAACGGAGGAAGGACTAAACTACACTGGGAACAAACTAACTACAGAACACGAACCTGAACAAGACTGAGAACGAGCAGAGGAGAATGAAGATGGACAGCAGGGAGAACACACGGGTGAGACATGGTGGATACACAGACGGACCGGTAACTACAAAGACAGAAGACGCGACTTAAATACACACAGAGAAACACAGGGAGATTACACACAGGTGGGGAACACAGCTGGGAGTAATCAACAAGACGAGACAGAGGTAAAACTGAACACACTCACATGAGACGCAGACCTTCACAATAAAACAGGAAACAAGAACATTACACAAAGACGCAGACTCGACACAGAGAGACAGACAGAAAATGACACATGGAACTAAACCCACACACAACATGAGAACACAAATCCTAACCACAAATAAACAGAAACATAGAACTCTAATAATAATAATCATCATCATAATAATCATCACCACAAGGCACCAGAGAAACATAAAGAATAATCCATGATTCAAAAATAAACCAACTCAAAGAGCTGGGTCGAACTGACCCAGAACCGTGACAACTGGAAATCACAGGACTCAGATCAACACACGTCTGCTCTCCAGAACCAGGACAACGTGCTGAGATCACGGTGGGCGACAAATGTTCATCAGCAGAATGATGAGACAGTAACACAGAAGAGCTATTTGGAAAGGCAGGAGGTACAGTGCTAACAGGCTGCAAGAAATATAAATACAGACTCACGTCTGTCTCTATCAGTACTTATCATACAAAAGATACGACACACGTGTGTACAAAGAAGTGTCCAGGTTCATCCTGACCATCAACCTTTCTGACTGAAGGGCATTTCTGCCAGCAGGACTTCAGATATAAGCAGTGACGTGAGATATAAGACAATAACACTATCAGTCATGGTCTGGCATTCCCAGAGCACAAAGCTCAGCAGGACATAAACAGTGTGGAGTCATCAACATCATCAACAGAAGGCAGAAGAGCTTTGAATGTCCTTCAAGAAGTCTGGAGAAGTGTTCCTGCAGGTCCTCACAGAGACGCCAGAGAGCTGCTCAGAGAGTTCAGAGTGAGCTGAAGGATGAAGGTCAGACCAATATATATTCCTCCAAAAGTGCCTTCATGGACCTGCAGTCGAGAAACCGATGCAAAGTGTTTATGCAGGTGAGAGAAGTTCACCTGAGGGCTCTATCAGCGTGCATGCCGAGCGCTGAGAGACGGAGGTTGTGCTGCAGGCAGACTTTTGGACGGCGACTCAGACTTCTCTTCTAGACAAATATTTGTCTACGAGATGACAACAAGACAGGTACCGTCCTCCCGAGTGCACAAAAACACACAAGTGAACACAGCAGCACACAAATCCACACGTCTGTGGACACGTCAGTGCCTGCAGACACTTTAGAAACGGCTGTGCTTCACTCCAACACTTTAACACTAAAGAACACTGAGGAAATGAACAAACTGACAGTTAACAATATGGAAAAATAAAAGGATCTCTCTGCTGCTGAAAAGTGTGAAATAGCTAAATGCCTTGGACACGTAGTGAAAACCTGAGATATTTCATGAAAACTTAATCGGGATCACCGTAACGTTAGGAGATCTGTGGCTGAGTCAGAGCACACACGGGTTCGTGCAGATAAAGGCTCAACGAGGAAGGTTTCTGCAGGACAAATACATCAGATTAAGAGAGCAGCTGCTAAAAGGCCATTACAAAGCAGCAAACACATATTTGAAGCTGCTGGTGCCTCTGGAACCCCACCAACATCAAGGTGTAGGATATTTTGGACAATCTATAATCTTCTAACACAAAAACATACAGTGTTCACTGAAGTAAACACACAGAGCAGTAGTAGATTTTTTTTTTAAATGTGTTTTATTTATTTTCATTTGCTGCTAACTGCCTTGTTTTCATTTGTAGTTTTTGTAGTAGGAAGAACTACAAAATCTACAAATAAAAAAAGTGCAGTTAACAAATGTAGTGCTCTCCACTATGTGAACCCCTCAGCTGAATTTTTAGGTTTTTCAGTTCAAGCCAATGAAATGAAATCCAAAAATTCAATCCCAACAATCAAACGATCCCCTATGAGCAAGCACTCTGGCAACGGTGGAGAGGAAAAACTCCCTTTTAACAGGAAGAAACCTCTGGCAGAACCAGGCTCAGGGAGGGGCGGTCTTCTGCCATGACTGGTTGGGAGGTGAGGGGCAAAATAAAATCAAACATAAAGGAGAGCACAGCGTATTTATGACAGGTCGGTGGACTGTGGCTCGAGTTCAAAAGATGCTCGAATCCCGCCTGAGGTGGTATGGACACATGATTCGAAGCGATGAGAACTCAGCAAAAACGGCTAAGAGGATCGACCCAGACGGACGCCGGCCTCGAGGCAGACCGAAAAAACGGTGGATGGACAAAATCAAGGAAGACATTAAGACCGTCAATGCGTCATCTGAGGACGCTTTGGACAGAACCAAATGGAGAACCCTTTGCTGAGGAGCGGACCCTGCACCAGCGGGAACAACGGCAGGATGAAGGTGGACTGTGGCTGGAAAAGATCATTACTGTTTTTAAAGGGTAACTGGTCCACATCCACAATTACAGTAGAGCTGTAATTGTGGATGTGGCTCAACGAGAGCTGTAATTGTGGATGTGTCCCTTCAGCCGAAAAAGTTAGAGGCAACCCAGAAAGCAGCTGCAGAAAGAACAACGGCCAATCCAGCAATACCTACATACCACGAAACAAGGTTGTCAGCCTCCTCAGGTCTAAGAGGTTCTCATTCTGTTGTCTGTTGTACATGTACCGCTTGGCGCTGAAGATTTTCCACAGCTTGTCTGAGTTCTGCGTTCTCTTGACTGAGTCGTGTGTTTTCTTGATGGATTTCTGTGTTTTCTTGATGGACTCTTGTGTTTTCTTGACGGACTTGTAGGTTATCTTGCCTGAGTTGTGGGATTTCTTGACTGCGTTCTGCATTTTCTTGAGCTAGTTCTATGTTTTCTTGTGTGAGTCGTCCGTTTTCTTCACAGAGTTGTGAGTTCTCTTCAAGTAGTTGCCTGAGTTGCATGATTTCTTCACTGGGTTGTATGGGCTCTTGCCTGGGTTGTGTATTCTCTCGCTGGAGTTGTGTGTTTTCTTCCCTGAGTTTTGCGTTATATTGAAGGAGTTGTCTGTGTAGTCTCCTAGTACTATGTAGAGCTTCAACTGTTGGCTGCAGTGGGTCTGACTGATCTCTGCTTCCACATGGATTATTCGACGTTCCCTGTGACATTTCTTTGGAGGTTTAAAGCTCAAAAAAGTTAAATCTCTGAAGTATTTAAATGCAAAGGTTAGCTTTGTCTAAACTATTAAAGGACCTCCTCTATTTAAGGACTTGGTGGGTATAGCAGAGAATGTGAGGTCACAATGATCCTTTGAGAAGATCAAAGGGTAATTGTGATGTCGCCGTGACGTCACAATGATCCTTTGAGAAGATCAAAGGATCAAAGGAGCGCTGTGGATCATTCTGCGCATGCTCAGATCAATGAACGGGAGAATTATTAAGTGTGCCTATGTAATGGCACACTTATTACTATTCGACAGATTTATTATTCTTATTATTATGACTCTTGGTAGGGATTCGTCGCACGGTTTTCCCAAAATTCCCAAAAAAAGACCCCATTTTTCCCCATTCATTTCTTTTTTTTTCTTTATAACCCTTTCCCCATTCATTTCCATGGGGAAGGGCCCGAAACAACACAGGCCACTTTGAAGGCCTACCGCTCGGCCATACTTTGTCGTAGAAACGTCATTTAAATTTTAAACGGGTCACAAGATTTTGGACTTTTATTGCCCAAATCCTCGTTGCGATATCTTTTACTATTGGTTCACAAGAGCAGTTTAAGTTTTAGGAAAATTAAGATTTTCACGGAATGTTCATGCCACTGTCAACTGCCATAAAACCAGAGTGTGGAGAATAATTTTAAAAAATTGTGTTTCTCGTTCTGTCCCACCCAAACCGTTTGCCCTACATCTATAATTTATACATCAAAACGTAGCTATCGTTGTCTTCTTTCATCCAGTGTCTTCCTCGTTGAGATCAGATTTACAGTTTTCTCACAAATGCCATCAAAGCGCAGCCTCCTCCCTCTCTGTCCCCCATAGACGACCATTGAAAAACTACTCTCAATTTTCAGCTCAAATTTAACATCGAAGGGTGTCTTTACACTGTCACCATGTCAGTATAATACACTCTACAGGCATGAAAATTTAATATGTTGTAGTCTGGAAGTTCCTGCCACTCACGGTGAAAGAATTTTTGTGATCGGACCTACAGTTTTCTCTTGGGAAGCATTTGTTTCAGAGCTTAATTCCTGTTTGCCCATCTCTGACCCTAACTGCAGTGTGTGTGTGTGTGTGTCCCATCCCCTCCTGCCACACACAGGAGTTACTATAGCAACCGGCCCTAACAGCTGAGTACAGGAACAGCTGATTACTCTCTGCTTAAAACTCAACAGTTTTTTGCTCCAAACACATACATCCTGATGTCTTCGGACATCTAATCCGGCAGTAGCATAGGCACACTTAAAACGGGTACATGGACGGGGCGGACGCTTGCTGACTGGCAACGATGGCGGAGGACGAGAGGCCTGAAACAAAGACAGGATGTCAGAACTGAAACAGACAGGCTCACACACGCCACTCATTAAAAGCAGCTGCAGGCTCAGAGAGCTGAGGTGGGCGGGCTCAGAGGGGTGAAGTGGGCGGGCTCAGACGATCCCTTTCCAGCTGTAAATCATGTGAGGAGAGGTCAGCTTGGTTTGGGGTAACCTTCAGCACCTGATATTACCCCGTCCTCCTCTGCTACAAACGTTGTCAGCGAGTGTATGAACACACTGCAGGGCTGACAGCATCTACTTGCATTCACACACAGCCATGGTGATGTCACACAAACATCACCATGTCTGTGTGGCATCACCATGGCTGTGTGGCTGGTCACTAAACTGAGCAGGTTGTCCTCCAGTCTGAGAAAACCTGAGCTAAAGAGGATCTAAAGGCAGCAGGCGAGGCTCACCTGAGGGGTAGGACAGGTCGTACAGAGGGTATCCCAGGTGGTGATGGGACTGCATGATGCGCTGTGATGGCGAGGAGCGTGGCCGGTCGCCCTCCCTTTCTCTCTCCCGCTGTCGGTCATGTGGCGTCTTGCTGTCCTGGATGGACGGCGACATGCTTTTGTACTGGCTTGGCGTGCAGCTGCAGCAGGTCCAGAGCTTTGGCCTCACTGGACGGCTTCACAGATGGACTTGACCTGGAGGGCTTCTCGCCGTCCTCGCCCACCCCCACCTTCCCGCCGTATGAGGAGGCATAGTAACTGGCTGGCAGGTATGAGCCTGGCGAGAAACGTAAAAAACAACATAGTTTGGCGGACGGTTCGACATGACGACGTGGTGGCAGCTTGAGGCAGTGAAGTTTCAGGCAGCAGCTCTAAAGGTACAGTACGCCATTTTTCAGGTGATTTAATGGAAAAACAACTAAAAGTGGTGATTAGTGTGTAACTGTGTTCTCCAACAAACTCAGGAATTCTCACAAACTCAGAATGTATTCACTAAAAATACAAAGGAGCTCCGTGTTACCCCCACCAGCTTTGAACACAATGGCTGAGATGGATCCACCCAATCATGTTTTATGTATGTGGCTAGAGACCCTCGCACTCTCTTTGGTGCTGCACCTGCTTTATGTCGTGTTTGAGTTTCTCACCTGGGTAATTCTGCATCATGACCGAGGGCATGCCTCTGTACCCGGGGTGGCTCGGGTACAGAGTTTCACAAGAACATTACCCTCTCTCTCTGAGCAAAATGGCCCAAAATCTGGCTAGTGTCATCAAACCAGCTGTCCCCAATGTAAACATAAAGACTCTGATTGAGGGAAATGCACAGAACTGGGCCTACACAACCATATTAATCCTCCGTGACCATTATGCTCAGAACATAGAGGCTGAAGTTGAGAACTTGTTTCAGTTTCCTATCCAAGAATGGGAAGGCCCGTTTGAAGTGGCTTCGATCTGGGCCAAAAGGAGTTTGGGCCGTCGCCTCCAGCCTGAATCACTGGACCGGACCCAGAAGCTGATCAGAGCTAAATTGACAGACTTTATGTCAGCCTCCACACCTGCGGGACCAGAACACACGTCTAGCCCTCCAGAGCAGCACCTGCAGGCTCATGCCACACCAGCGAGAGAGGAGGTAAGGGGGAACAACTCGACGCGCACTCCTCCCATTAACCCACAGGAGACAGAAGCCCGCCGATCTGCGCCAGGGGACCAGAGGGTGAGCAGAACCTACACTTGTGAGCAGAATATACTTGCAGCAGGGGAGGCATCCCCCCCTCCTCCTCCTCCTCCCCCTGTCCGAGAATCCCAACCTGAGGTGGAACGGACCACTGCCACGATGGATGCTGTGGAGAAAGAAGGAGATCCCCCAGAAGCCAGTGAGGTCACAACAACAACGGCAGCCTCACTGGTCAGACACCTGAACACACGGGGAGAACTACAGGATTGGAACCTTCGTGTTGTGGGAACAGCACTGATTATGGGGGACTCAAACGTGGCCAAGCTTTCACCCTTTGTAACACAGGAGGTCCACATTGAAAGCTTTCCAGGGGCAGGATGGCAATATGCAGCGTTCGTGCTGGAGAAGGCCACCTGCAACAGGGATCTGGATAAGCTGATCCTGTCCTTTGGCCTGAATGACAGGCTACAGAGTGACAAAACTCTACCAGCTAGGGATCTTCAGAGGGCTCTGGAAATAGCCGAGGAGAAATTCCCGGAGACCAGCATCTTCATCCCGTTGATCACTTTCTCCAAGACCCTTTCCCAGAAACAACAAAGCATCTTGCTTCACCTGAATAACTATATTACAGGTCCAGAGATTAGCTACAGTACATATCACATTCCTGCATTACCTACTGCTAAGTTTTACACAGAAAAAGACAATATTCATTGGACTGACTAAACTGCCATGCATATGTCAGCACACTGGAATAAATATGTGAACTGGTCATATCTATAAACCTGATTCAGGGGGACGGGATGACTTAAGATTTTAATTGTGATTTTGTACTGTGAACAGGATTTACAGGAAGACCACAGGGATCTCAATCAGTGTGATATCACGAACCAAAAACACTGACCTATTTGGATATAATACCAATAACTGCCTTTAATAGTGTGGTTTTAAACCTAATACATTTATTCATGTGAATAAGCAATAATTGGGATCTTCAACACTCTAAAGTTGGCACATTGACTGTAGAACAGCTGTAAACATGATGTTTCCACAATATCCACTAGAGGGCACTGTTGGTCTTCCTTATTGAGGGGCTTTAAGGTTTCTTTTGGTTATTAGGCCTATGGAGGCAAATTCTTGGTTATGAAGCCCTGACCGGGTGTATTATCCTAACCCTAACCTCTCTGAACCCCACACAGGATCTCATTTTATAATCCTAAAACCCCACCCACTTCTATTCCTAATCCTAACCCCTAGGAATAAGTGCTTAGCCCCTTCATGCACCCTTATTCCTTTCAGCACAGGGCTGACGGGGACCCTTGAGCTGGGATCAAGGATGGACAGTGCATTGGAGCCTTCGGCGACCGGACTCCCAACCTACTTCTCCCTAACCCTTCCAAACATTATATTTTACAAATAAATAACTGCAAAGTGGGGTGTGCATAATTATTCAGCCCCCTTTGGTCTGAGTGCAGTCAGTTGGCCATAGACATTGCAAGCAAGCAAGCAAGCAATTTATATAGCACTTTCAGATCAGCCACCAGCTGAACACAAAGTGCTGTACACTTGACATGCCAAAAATGATACATTGAACATGTTAAAAAATAAGAAAAATAATAATAATAATAATAATAATAATAATAATAATAATAATAAAAAATAAATAAAATATATATAAAAAAAATGGTTATTAAAATGACATTTAAAATAATAAAATTAGCACAAATAGCAAAAACAATAATAAAATAATATTAAAAAAAATGATGATGAGAATTACATTTAAAACAATAAAATCAGCACATTAGATTAAAACAATAAAGTCAGTAAAATCAGGGTCAGACTGTGTCATAAGCCAAGGAGTAAAAATGGGTTTTAAGACATGTTTTAAAATTGGACAGTGAAGGGGCCTCTCTAATGTGCTGGGAAAGATTGTTCCACAGATTAGGAGCAGCAATAGAGAAGGCCCTGTCCCCTCTGAGCTTTCTCTTGGACCTGGGTACCTCCAGGAGCAGCTTGTCAGCTGACCTGAGAGACCTGGGGGGTGAGTAAGGATGCAGAAGCTCAGAGAGGTAAGTTGGGGCAAGACCATTTAAACATTTAAACACAAACATGAGAATTTTAAAATGAACTCTAAGATATACAGGCAGCCAATGGAGTGAAGCCAGGATGGGAGTTATGTGCTCTCTTTTACGAGTTCTGGTTAAAAGTCGTGCAGCAGAATTTTGGACCAGCTGCAGACGAGAGAGAAGATGCTGACTAACTCCACAATATAGTGCATTACAGTAATCTAAACGACATGAAATAAAAGCATGGATTACCGTTTCAAGATGCGGCCTGGATAAAATAGGTCTTATCTTTGCCAAGCGCCTTAGATGATAAAAACTGGACTTGACAGTAGCCCTAATTTGACTGTCTAATTTAAAATCACTGTCCATCTTAAAACCCAGGTTTGTAACAACAGATTTAAAATACTCTGCCAGGGGTCCCAAATCAATAGCGGAAGGTTCACAAGGTCCACTAGGACCAAACAGAATCACCTCAGTTTTGCTTGAATTACAACTTAGAAAGTTTAGGGACATCCAAGATTTAATGTCTTCTAGACATGCTAGAAATGGCTTAATAGAGAAGGCCTCTTTCTGCTTCAGAGGCAGATAAATCTGACAGTCGTCAGGCATAGCAGTGGAAGGATATTCCATGCCTTCTGAGGATTGCCTGATGATTGCTAATGACTAGAGTGCACCTGTGTGTAATCTAATGTCAGTACAATTACAGCTGCTCTGTGACGGCCTCAGAGGTTGTTTAAGAGAATATTGGGAGCAACAACACCATCAAGTCCAAAGAACACACCAGACAGGTCAGGGATAAAGTTATTGAGACATTTAAAGCAGGCTTAGGCTACAAAAAGATTTCCCAAGCCTTGAACATCCCACGGAGCACTGTTCAAGCCATCATTCAGAAATGGAATGGTAAATGGCCTGCATTTGTATAGCGATTTCACTCAGTCCCTAAGGACCCCAAAGTCCCCTAAGGACACTACTTTCAGTCATTCACCCATTCACACACATTGGCAATGGCAAGCTACATTGTAGCCACAGCTGCCCTGGGGCGCACTGACAGAGGCGAGGCTGCCGGACACTGGCGCCACCGGGCCCTCTGACCGCCACCAGCAGGCAAACATGGGGTTAGCATCTTGCCCAAGGATATTTGGCATGCAGCCAGGGGGCGAACCACTGACCTTCTGATTAGTGGCTGACCTGCTCTGCCACCTGAGCTACAGCCACCCTAATTGCAGGCACTTGTAAGGGTGAGAAGGTGTTTTATTAAGCACAAAACTAAAAATGGACAAATAGCAAACGGAGGAAGGACTAAACTACACTGGGAACAAACTAACTACAGAACACGAACCTGAACAAGACTGAGAACGAGCAGAGGAGAATGAAGATGGACAGCAGGGAGAACACACGGGTGAGACATGGTGGATACACAGACGGACCGGTAACTACAAAGACAGAAGACGCGACTTAAATACACACAGAGAAACACAGGGAGATTACACACAGGTGGGGAACACAGCTGGGAGTAATCAACAAGACGAGACAGAGGTAAAACTGAACACACTCACATGAGACGCAGACCTTCACAATAAAACAGGAAACAAGAACATTACACAAAGACGCAGACTCGACACAGAGAGACAGACAGAAAATGACACATGGAACTAAACCCACACACAACATGAGAACACAAATCCTAACCACAAATAAACAGAAACATAGAACTCTAATAATAATAATCATCATCATAATAATCATCACCACAAGGCACCAGAGAAACATAAAGAATAATCCATGATTCAAAAATAAACCAACTCAAAGAGCTGGGTCGAACTGACCCAGAACCGTGACAACTGGAAATCACAGGACTCAGATCAACACACGTCTGCTCTCCAGAACCAGGACAACGTGCTGAGATCACGGTGGGCGACAAATGTTCATCAGCAGAATGATGAGACAGTAACACAGAAGAGCTATTTGGAAAGGCAGGAGGTACAGTGCTAACAGGCTGCAAGAAATATAAATACAGACTCACGTCTGTCTCTATCAGTACTTATCATACAAAAGATACGACACACGTGTGTACAAAGAAGTGTCCAGGTTCATCCTGACCATCAACCTTTCTGACTGAAGGGCATTTCTGCCAGCAGGACTTCAGATATAAGCAGTGACGTGAGATATAAGACAATAACACTATCAGTCATGGTCTGGCATTCCCAGAGCACAAAGCTCAGCAGGACATAAACAGTGTGGAGTCATCAACATCATCAACAGAAGGCAGAAGAGCTTTGAATGTCCTTCAAGAAGTCTGGAGAAGTGTTCCTGCAGGTCCTCACAGAGACGCCAGAGAGCTGCTCAGAGAGTTCAGAGTGAGCTGAAGGATGAAGGTCAGACCAATATATATTCCTCCAAAAGTGCCTTCATGGACCTGCAGTCGAGAAACCGATGCAAAGTGTTTATGCAGGTGAGAGAAGTTCACCTGAGGGCTCTATCAGCGTGCATGCCGAGCGCTGAGAGACGGAGGTTGTGCTGCAGGCAGACTTTTGGACGGCGACTCAGACTTCTCTTCTAGACAAATATTTGTCTACGAGATGACAACAAGACAGGTACCGTCCTCCCGAGTGCACAAAAACACACAAGTGAACACAGCAGCACACAAATCCACACGTCTGTGGACACGTCAGTGCCTGCAGACACTTTAGAAACGGCTGTGCTTCACTCCAACACTTTAACACTAAAGAACACTGAGGAAATGAACAAACTGACAGTTAACAATATGGAAAAATAAAAGGATCTCTCTGCTGCTGAAAAGTGTGAAATAGCTAAATGCCTTGGACACGTAGTGAAAACCTGAGATATTTCATGAAAACTTAATCGGGATCACCGTAACGTTAGGAGATCTGTGGCTGAGTCAGAGCACACACGGGTTCGTGCAGATAAAGGCTCAACGAGGAAGGTTTCTGCAGGACAAATACATCAGATTAAGAGAGCAGCTGCTAAAAGGCCATTACAAAGCAGCAAACACATATTTGAAGCTGCTGGTGCCTCTGGAACCCCACCAACATCAAGGTGTAGGATATTTTGGACAATCTATAATCTTCTAACACAAAAACATACAGTGTTCACTGAAGTAAACACACAGAGCAGTAGTAGATTTTTTTTTTAAATGTGTTTTATTTATTTTCATTTGCTGCTAACTGCCTTGTTTTCATTTGTAGTTTTTGTAGTAGGAAGAACTACAAAATCTACAAATAAAAAAAGTGCAGTTAACAAATGTAGTGCTCTCCACTATGTGAACCCCTCAGCTGAATTTTTAGGTTTTTCAGTTCAAGCCAATGAAATGAAATCCAAAAATTCAATCCCAACAATCAAACGATCCCCTATGAGCAAGCACTCTGGCAACGGTGGAGAGGAAAAACTCCCTTTTAACAGGAAGAAACCTCTGGCAGAACCAGGCTCAGGGAGGGGCGGTCTTCTGCCATGACTGGTTGGGAGGTGAGGGGAAAAATAAAATCAAACATAAAGGAGAGCACAGCGTATTTATGACAGGTCGGTGGACTGTGGCTCGAGTTCAAAAGATGCTCGAATCCCGCCTGAGGTGGTATGGACACATGATTCGAAGCGATGAGAACTCAGCAAAAACGGCTAAGAGGATCGACCCAGACGGACGCCGGCCTCGAGGCAGACCGAAAAAACGGTGGATGGACAAAATCAAGGAAGACATTAAGACCGTCAATGCGTCATCTGAGGACGCTTTGGACAGAACCAAATGGAGAACCCTTTGCTGAGGAGCGGACCCTGCACCAGCGGGAACAACGGCAGGATGAAGGTGGACTGTGGCTGGAAAAGATCATTACTGTTTTTAAAGGGTAACTGGTCCACATCCACAATTACAGTAGAGCTGTAATTGTGGATGTGGCTCAACGAGAGCTGTAATTGTGGATGTGTCCCTTCAGCCGAAAAAGTTAGAGGCAACCCAGAAAGCAGCTGCAGAAAGAACAACGGCCAATCCAGCAATACCTACATACCACGAAACAAGGTTGTCAGCCTCCTCAGGTCTAAGAGGTTCTCATTCTGTTGTCTGTTGTACATGTACCGCTTGGCGCTGAAGATTTTCCACAGCTTGTCTGAGTTCTGCGTTCTCTTGACTGAGTCGTGTGTTTTCTTGATGGATTTCTGTGTTTTCTTGATGGACTCTTGTGTTTTCTTGACGGACTTGTAGGTTATCTTGCCTGAGTTGTGGGATTTCTTGACTGCGTTCTGCATTTTCTTGAGCTAGTTCTATGTTTTCTTGTGTGAGTCGTCCGTTTTCTTCACAGAGTTGTGAGTTCTCTTCAAGTAGTTGCCTGAGTTGCATGATTTCTTCACTGGGTTGTATGGGCTCTTGCCTGGGTTGTGTATTCTCTCGCTGGAGTTGTGTGTTTTCTTCCCTGAGTTTTGCGTTATATTGAAGGAGTTGTCTGTGTAGTCTCCTAGTACTATGTAGAGCTTCAACTGTTGGCTGCAGTGGGTCTGACTGATCTCTGCTTCCACATGGATTATTCGACGTTCCCTGTGACATTTCTTTGGAGGTTTAAAGCTCAAAAAAGTTAAATCTCTGAAGTATTTAAATGCAAAGGTTAGCTTTGTCTAAACTATTAAAGGACCTCCTCTATTTAAGGACTTGGTGGGTATAGCAGAGAATGTGAGGTCACAATGATCCTTTGAGAAGATCAAAGGGTAATTGTGATGTCGCCGTGACGTCACAATGATCCTTTGAGAAGATCAAAGGATCAAAGGAGCGCTGTGGATCATTCTGCGCATGCTCAGATCAATGAACGGGAGAATTATTAAGTGTGCCTATGTAATGGCACACTTATTACTATTCGACAGATTTATTATTCTTATTATTATGACTCTTGGTAGGGATTCGTCGCACGGTTTTCCCAAAATTCCCAAAAAAAGACCCCATTTTTCCCCATTCATTTCTTTTTTTTTCTTTATAACCCTTTCCCCATTCATTTCCATGGGGAAGGGCCCGAAACAACACAGGCCACTTTGAAGGCCTACCGCTCGGCCATACTTTGTCGTAGAAACGTCATTTAAATTTTAAACGGGTCACAAGATTTTGGACTTTTATTGCCCAAATCCTCGTTGCGATATCTTTTACTATTGGTTCACAAGAGCAGTTTAAGTTTTAGGAAAATTAAGATTTTCACGGAATGTTCATGCCACTGTCAACTGCCATAAAACCAGAGTGTGGAGAATAATTTTAAAAAATTGTGTTTCTCGTTCTGTCCCACCCAAACCGTTTGCCCTACATCTATAATTTATACATCAAAACGTAGCTATCGTTGTCTTCTTTCATCCAGTGTCTTCCTCGTTGAGATCAGATTTACAGTTTTCTCACAAATGCCATCAAAGCGCAGCCTCCTCCCTCTCTGTCCCCCATAGACGACCATTGAAAAACTACTCTCAATTTTCAGCTCAAATTTAACATCGAAGGGTGTCTTTACACTGTCACCATGTCAGTATAATACACTCTACAGGCATGAAAATTTAATATGTTGTAGTCTGGAAGTTCCTGCCACTCACGGTGAAAGAATTTTTGTGATCGGACCTACAGTTTTCTCTTGGGAAGCATTTGTTTCAGAGCTTAATTCCTGTTTGCCCATCTCTGACCCTAACTGCAGTGTGTGTGTGTGTGTGTCCCATCCCCTCCTGCCACACACAGGAGTTACTATAGCAACCGGCCCTAACAGCTGAGTACAGGAACAGCTGATTACTCTCTGCTTAAAACTCAACAGTTTTTTGCTCCAAACACATACATCCTGATGTCTTCGGACATCTAATCCGGCAGTAGCATAGGCACACTTAAAACGGGTACATGGACGGGGCGGACGCTTGCTGACTGGCAACGATGGCGGAGGACGAGAGGCCTGAAACAAAGACAGGATGTCAGAACTGAAACAGACAGGCTCACACACGCCACTCATTAAAAGCAGCTGCAGGCTCAGAGAGCTGAGGTGGGCGGGCTCAGAGGGGTGAAGTGGGCGGGCTCAGACGATCCCTTTCCAGCTGTAAATCATGTGAGGAGAGGTCAGCTTGGTTTGGGGTAACCTTCAGCACCTGATATTACCCCGTCCTCCTCTGCTACAAACGTTGTCAGCGAGTGTATGAACACACTGCAGGGCTGACAGCATCTACTTGCATTCACACACAGCCATGGTGATGTCACACAAACATCACCATGTCTGTGTGGCATCACCATGGCTGTGTGGCTGGTCACTAAACTGAGCAGGTTGTCCTCCAGTCTGAGAAAACCTGAGCTAAAGAGGATCTAAAGGCAGCAGGCGAGGCTCACCTGAGGGGTAGGACAGGTCGTACAGAGGGTATCCCAGGTGGTGATGGGACTGCATGATGCGCTGTGATGGCGAGGAGCGTGGCCGGTCGCCCTCCCTTTCTCTCTCCCGCTGTCGGTCATGTGGCGTCTTGCTGTCCTGGATGGACGGCGACATGCTTTTGTACTGGCTTGGCGTGCAGCTGCAGCAGGTCCAGAGCTTTGGCCTCACTGGACGGCTTCACAGATGGACTTGACCTGGAGGGCTTCTCGCCGTCCTCGCCCACCCCCACCTTCCCGCCGTATGAGGAGGCATAGTAACTGGCTGGCAGGTATGAGCCTGGCGAGAAACGTAAAAAACAACATAGTTTGGCGGACGGTTCGACATGACGACGTGGTGGCAGCTTGAGGCAGTGAAGTTTCAGGCAGCAGCTCTAAAGGTACAGTACGCCATTTTTCAGGTGATTTAATGGAAAAACAACTAAAAGTGGTGATTAGTGTGTAACTGTGTTCTCCAACAAACTCAGGAATTCTCACAAACTCAGAATGTATTCACTAAAAATACAAAGGAGCTCCGTGTTACCCCCACCAGCTTTGAACACAATGGCTGAGATGGATCCACCCAATCATGTTTTATGTATGTGGCTAGAGACCCTCGCACTCTCTTTGGTGCTGCACCTGCTTTATGTCGTGTTTGAGTTTCTCACCTGGGTAATTCTGCATCATGACCGAGGGCATGCCTCTGTACCCGGGGTGGCTCGGGTACAGAGTTTCACAAGAACATTACCCTCTCTCTCTGAGCAAAATGGCCCAAAATCTGGCTAGTGTCATCAAACCAGCTGTCCCCAATGTAAACATAAAGACTCTGATTGAGGGAAATGCACAGAACTGGGCCTACACAACCATATTAATCCTCCGTGACCATTATGCTCAGAACATAGAGGCTGAAGTTGAGAACTTGTTTCAGTTTCCTATCCAAGAATGGGAAGGCCCGTTTGAAGTGGCTTCGATCTGGGCCAAAAGGAGTTTGGGCCGTCGCCTCCAGCCTGAATCACTGGACCGGACCCAGAAGCTGATCAGAGCTAAATTGACAGACTTTATGTCAGCCTCCACACCTGCGGGACCAGAACACACGTCTAGCCCTCCAGAGCAGCACCTGCAGGCTCATGCCACACCAGCGAGAGAGGAGGTAAGGGGGAACAACTCGACGCGCACTCCTCCCATTAACCCACAGGAGACAGAAGCCCGCCGATCTGCGCCAGGGGACCAGAGGGTGAGCAGAACCTACACTTGTGAGCAGAATATACTTGCAGCAGGGGAGGCATCCCCCCCTCCTCCTCCTCCTCCCCCTGTCCGAGAATCCCAACCTGAGGTGGAACGGACCACTGCCACGATGGATGCTGTGGAGAAAGAAGGAGATCCCCCAGAAGCCAGTGAGGTCACAACAACAACGGCAGCCTCACTGGTCAGACACCTGAACACACGGGGAGAACTACAGGATTGGAACCTTCGTGTTGTGGGAACAGCACTGATTATGGGGGACTCAAACGTGGCCAAGCTTTCACCCTTTGTAACACAGGAGGTCCACATTGAAAGCTTTCCAGGGGCAGGATGGCAATATGCAGCGTTCGTGCTGGAGAAGGCCACCTGCAACAGGGATCTGGATAAGCTGATCCTGTCCTTTGGCCTGAATGACAGGCTACAGAGTGACAAAACTCTACCAGCTAGGGATCTTCAGAGGGCTCTGGAAATAGCCGAGGAGAAATTCCCGGAGACCAGCATCTTCATCCCGTTGATCACTTTCTCCAAGACCCTTTCCCAGAAACAACAAAGCATCTTGCTTCACCTGAATAACTATATTACAGGTCCAGAGATTAGCTACAGTACATATCACATTCCTGCATTACCTACTGCTAAGTTTTACACAGAAAAAGACAATATTCATTGGACTGACTAAACTGCCATGCATATGTCAGCACACTGGAATAAATATGTGAACTGGTCATATCTATAAACCTGATTCAGGGGGACGGGATGACTTAAGATTTTAATTGTGATTTTGTACTGTGAACAGGATTTACAGGAAGACCACAGGGATCTCAATCAGTGTGATATCACGAACCAAAAACACTGACCTATTTGGATATAATACCAATAACTGCCTTTAATAGTGTGGTTTTAAACCTAATACATTTATTCATGTGAATAAGCAATAATTGGGATCTTCAACACTCTAAAGTTGGCACATTGACTGTAGAACAGCTGTAAACATGATGTTTCCACAATATCCACTAGAGGGCACTGTTGGTCTTCCTTATTGAGGGGCTTTAAGGTTTCTTTTGGTTATTAGGCCTATGGAGGCAAATTCTTGGTTATGAAGCCCTGACCGGGTGTATTATCCTAACCCTAACCTCTCTGAACCCCACACAGGATCTCATTTTATAATCCTAAAACCCCACCCACTTCTATTCCTAATCCTAACCCCTAGGAATAAGTGCTTAGCCCCTTCATGCACCCTTATTCCTTTCAGCACAGGGCTGACGGGGACCCTTGAGCTGGGATCAAGGATGGACAGTGCATTGGAGCCTTCGGCGACCGGACTCCCAACCTACTTCTCCCTAACCCTTCCAAACATTATATTTTACAAATAAATAACTGCAAAGTGGGGTGTGCATAATTATTCACCCCCCTTTGGTCTGAGTGCAGTCAGTTGGCCATAGACATTGCAAGCAAGCAAGCAAGCAAGCAATTTATATAGCACTTTCAGATCAGCCACCAGCTGAACACAAAGTGCTGTACACTTGAAATGCCAAAAATGATACATTGAACATGTTAAAAAATAAGAAAAATAATAATAATAATAATAATAATATAAAATAAATAAAATATATATAAAAAAATGGTTATTAAAATGACATTTAAAATAATAAAATTAGCACAAATAGCAAAAACAATAATAAAATAATATTAAAAAAAATGATGATGAGAATTACATTTAAAACAATAAAATCAGCACATTAGATTAAAACAATAAAGTCAGTAAAATCAGGGTCAGACTGTGTCATAAGCCAAGGAGTAAAAATGGGTTTTAAGACATGTTTTAAAATTGGACAGTGAAGGGGCCTCTCTAATGTGCTGGGAAAGATTGTTCCACAGATTAGGAGCAGCAATAGAGAAGGCCCTGTCCCCTCTGAGCTTTCTCTTGGACCTGGGTACCTCCAGGAGCAGCTTGTCAGCTGACCTGAGAGACCTGGGGGGTGAGTAAGGATGCAGAAGCTCAGAGAGGTAAGTTGGGGCAAGACCATTTAAACATTTAAACACAAACATGAGAATTTTAAAATGAACTCTAAGATATACAGGCAGCCAATGGAGTGAAGCCAGGATGGGAGTTATGTGCTCTCTTTTACGAGTTCTGGTTAAAAGTCGTGCAGCAGAATTTTGGACCAGCTGCAGACGAGAGAGAAGATGCTGACTAACTCCACAATATAGTGCATTACAGTAATCTAAACGACATGAAATAAAAGCATGGATTACCGTTTCAAGATGCGGCCTGGATAAAATAGGTCTTATCTTTGCCAAGCGCCTTAGATGATAAAAACTGGACTTGACAGTAGCCCTAATTTGACTGTCTAATTTAAAATCACTGTCCATCTTAAAACCCAGGTTTGTAACAACAGATTTAAAATACTCTGCCAGGGGTCCCAAATCAATAGCGGAAGGTTCACAAGGTCCACTAGGACCAAACAGAATCACCTCAGTTTTGCTTGAATTACAACTTAGAAAGTTTAGGGACATCCAAGATTTAATGTCTTCTAGACATGCTAGAAATGGCTTAATAGAGAAGGCCTCTTTCTGCTTCAGAGGCAGATAAATCTGACAGTCGTCAGCATAGCAGTGGAAGGATATTCCATGCCTTCTGAGGATTGCCTGATGATTGCTAATGACTAGAGTGCACCTGTGTGTAATCTAATGTCAGTACAATTACAGCTGCTCTGTGACGGCCTCAGAGGTTGTTTAAGAGAATATTGGGAGCAACAACACCATCAAGTCCAAAGAACACACCAGACAGGTCAGGGATAAAGTTATTGAGACATTTAAAGCAGGCTTAGGCTACAAAAAGATTTCCCAAGCCTTGAACATCCCACGGAGCACTGTTCAAGCCATCATTCAGAAATGGAATGGTAAATGGCCTGCATTTGTATAGCGATTTCACTCAGTCCCTAAGGACCCCAAAGTCCCCTAAGGACACTACTTTCAGTCATTCACCCATTCACACACATTGGCAATGGCAAGCTACATTGTAGCCACAGCTGCCCTGGGGCGCACTGACAGAGGCGAGGCTGCCGGACACTGGCGCCACCGGGCCCTCTGACCGCCACCAGCAGGCAAACATGGGGTTAGCATCTTGCCCAAGGATATTTGGCATGCAGCCAGGGGGCGAACCACTGACCTTCTGATTAGTGGCTGACCTGCTCTGCCACCTGAGCTACAGCCACCCTAATTGCAGGCACTTGTAAGGGTGAGAAGGTGTTTTATTAAGCACAAAACTAAAAATGGACAAATAGCAAACGGAGGAAGGACTAAACTACACTGGGAACAAACTAACTACAGAACACGAACCTGAACAAGACTGAGAACGAGCAGAGGAGAATGAAGATGGACAGCAGGGAGAACACACGGGTGAGACATGGTGGATACACAGACGGACCGGTAACTACAAAGACAGAAGACGCGACTTAAATACACACAGAGAAACACAGGGAGATTACACACAGGTGGGGAACACAGCTGGGAGTAATCAACAAGACGAGACAGAGGTAAAACTGAACACACTCACATGAGACGCAGACCTTCACAATAAAACAGGAAACAAGAACATTACACAAAGACGCAGACTCGACACAGAGAGACAGACAGAAAATGACACATGGAACTAAACCCACACACAACATGAGAACACAAATCCTAACCACAAATAAACAGAAACATAGAACTCTAATAATAATAATCATCATCATAATAATCATCACCACAAGGCACCAGAGAAACATAAAGAATAATCCATGATTCAAAAATAAACCAACTCAAAGAGCTGGGTCGAACTGACCCAGAACCGTGACAACTGGAAATCACAGGACTCAGATCAACACACGTCTGCTCTCCAGAACCAGGACAACGTGCTGAGATCACGGTGGGCGACAAATGTTCATCAGCAGAATGATGAGACAGTAACACAGAAGAGCTATTTGGAAAGGCAGGAGGTACAGTGCTAACAGGCTGCAAGAAATATAAATACAGACTCACGTCTGTCTCTATCAGTACTTATCATACAAAAGATACGACACACGTGTGTACAAAGAAGTGTCCAGGTTCATCCTGACCATCAACCTTTCTGACTGAAGGGCATTTCTGCCAGCAGGACTTCAGATATAAGCAGTGACGTGAGATATAAGACAATAACACTATCAGTCATGGTCTGGCATTCCCAGAGCACAAAGCTCAGCAGGACATAAACAGTGTGGAGTCATCAACATCATCAACAGAAGGCAGAAGAGCTTTGAATGTCCTTCAAGAAGTCTGGAGAAGTGTTCCTGCAGGTCCTCACAGAGACGCCAGAGAGCTGCTCAGAGAGTTCAGAGTGAGCTGAAGGATGAAGGTCAGACCAATATATATTCCTCCAAAAGTGCCTTCATGGACCTGCAGTCGAGAAACCGATGCAAAGTGTTTATGCAGGTGAGAGAAGTTCACCTGAGGGCTCTATCAGCGTGCATGCCGAGCGCTGAGAGACGGAGGTTGTGCTGCAGGCAGACTTTTGGACGGCGACTCAGACTTCTCTTCTAGACAAATATTTGTCTACGAGATGACAACAAGACAGGTACCGTCCTCCCGAGTGCACAAAAACACACAAGTGAACACAGCAGCACACAAATCCACACGTCTGTGGACACGTCAGTGCCTGCAGACACTTTAGAAACGGCTGTGCTTCACTCCAACACTTTAACACTAAAGAACACTGAGGAAATGAACAAACTGACAGTTAACAATATGGAAAAATAAAAGGATCTCTCTGCTGCTGAAAAGTGTGAAATAGCTAAATGCCTTGGACACGTAGTGAAAACCTGAGATATTTCATGAAAACTTAATCGGGATCACCGTAACGTTAGGAGATCTGTGGCTGAGTCAGAGCACACACGGGTTCGTGCAGATAAAGGCTCAACGAGGAAGGTTTCTGCAGGACAAATACATCAGATTAAGAGAGCAGCTGCTAAAAGGCCATTACAAAGCAGCAAACACATATTTGAAGCTGCTGGTGCCTCTGGAACCCCACCAACATCAAGGTGTAGGATATTTTGGACAATCTATAATCTTCTAACACAAAAACATACAGTGTTCACTGAAGTAAACACACAGAGCAGTAGTAGATTTTTTTTTTAAATGTGTTTTATTTATTTTCATTTGCTGCTAACTGCCTTGTTTTCATTTGTAGTTTTTGTAGTAGGAAGAACTACAAAATCTACAAATAAAAAAAGTGCAGTTAACAAATGTAGTGCTCTCCACTATGTGAACCCCTCAGCTGAATTTTTAGGTTTTTCAGTTCAAGCCAATGAAATGAAATCCAAAAATTCAATCCCAACAATCAAACGATCCCCTATGAGCAAGCACTCTGGCAATGGTGGAGAGGAAAAACTCCCTTTTAACAGGAAGAAACCTCTGGCAGAACCAGGCTCAGGGAGGGGCGGTCTTCTGCCATGACTGGTTGGGAGGTGAGGGGAAAAATAAAATCAAACATAAAGGAGAGCACAGCGTATTTATGACAGGTCGGTGGACTGTGGCTCGAGTTCAAAAGATGCTCGAATCCCGCCTGAGGTGGTATGGACACATGATTCGAAGCGATGAGAACTCAGCAAAAACGGCTAAGAGGATCGACCCAGACGGACGCCGGCCTCGAGGCAGACCGAAAAAACGGTGGATGGACAAAATCAAGGAAGACATTAAGACCGTCAATGCGTCATCTGAGGACGCTTTGGACAGAACCAAATGGAGAACCCTTTGCTGAGGAGCGGACCCTGCACCAGCGGGAACAACGGCAGGATGAAGGTGGACTGTGGCTGGAAAAGATCATTACTGTTTTTAAAGGGTAACTGGTCCACATCCACAATTACAGTAGAGCTGTAATTGTGGATGTGGCTCAACGAGAGCTGTAATTGTGGATGTGTCCCTTCAGCCGAAAAAGTTAGAGGCAACCCAGAAAGCAGCTGCAGAAAGAACAACGGCCAATCCAGCAATACCTACATACCACGAAACAAGGTTGTCAGCCTCCTCAGGTCTAAGAGGTTCTCATTCTGTTGTCTGTTGTACATGTACCGCTTGGCGCTGAAGATTTTCCACAGCTTGTCTGAGTTCTGCGTTCTCTTGACTGAGTCGTGTGTTTTCTTGATGGATTTCTGTGTTTTCTTGATGGACTCTTGTGTTTTCTTGACGGACTTGTAGGTTATCTTGCCTGAGTTGTGGGATTTCTTGACTGCGTTCTGCATTTTCTTGAGCTAGTTCTATGTTTTCTTGTGTGAGTCGTCCGTTTTCTTCACAGAGTTGTGAGTTCTCTTCAAGTAGTTGCCTGAGTTGCATGATTTCTTCACTGGGTTGTATGGGCTCTTGCCTGGGTTGTGTATTCTCTCGCTGGAGTTGTGTGTTTTCTTCCCTGAGTTTTGCGTTATATTGAAGGAGTTGTCTGTGTAGTCTCCTAGTACTATGTAGAGCTTCAACTGTTGGCTGCAGTGGGTCTGACTGATCTCTGCTTCCACATGGATTATTCGACGTTCCCTGTGACATTTCTTTGGAGGTTTAAAGCTCAAAAAAGTTAAATCTCTGAAGTATTTAAATGCAAAGGTTAGCTTTGTCTAAACTATTAAAGGACCTCCTCTATTTAAGGACTTGCTGGGTATAGCAGAGAATGTGAGGTCACAATGATCCTTTGAGAAGATCAAAGGGTAATTGTGATGTCGCCGTGACGTCACAATGATCCTTTGAGAAGATCAAAGGATCAAAGGAGCGCTGTGGATCATTCTGCGCATGCTCAGATCAATGAACGGGAGAATTATTAAGTGTGCCTATGTAATGGCACACTTATTACTATTCGACAGATTTATTATTCTTATTATTATGACTCTTGGTAGGGATTCGTCGCACGGTTTTCCCAAAATTCCCAAAAAAAGACCCCATTTTTCCCCATTCATTTCTTTTTTTTTCTTTATAACCCTTTCCCCATTCATTTCCATGGGGAAGGGCCCGAAACAACACAGGCCACTTTGAAGGCCTACCGCTCGGCCATACTTTGTCGTAGAAACGTCATTTAAATTTTAAACGGGTCACAAGATTTTGGACTTTTATTGCCCAAATCCTCGTTGCGATATCTTTTACTATTGGTTCACAAGAGCAGTTTAAGTTTTAGGAAAATTAAGATTTTCACGGAATGTTCATGCCACTGTCAACTGCCATAAAACCAGAGTGTGGAGAATAATTTTAAAAAATTGTGTTTCTCGTTCTGTCCCACCCAAACCGTTTGCCCTACATCTATAATTTATACATCAAAACGTAGCTATCGTTGTCTTCTTTCATCCAGTGTCTTCCTCGTTGAGATCAGATTTACAGTTTTCTCACAAATGCCATCAAAGCGCAGCCTCCTCCCTCTCTGTCCCCCATAGACGACCATTGAAAAACTACTCTCAATTTTCAGCTCAAATTTAACATCGAAGGGTGTCTTTACACTGTCACCATGTCAGTATAATACACTCTACAGGCATGAAAATTTAATATGTTGTAGTCTGGAAGTTCCTGCCACTCACGGTGAAAGAATTTTTGTGATCGGACCTACAGTTTTCTCTTGGGAAGCATTTGTTTCAGAGCTTAATTCCTGTTTGCCCATCTCTGACCCTAACTGCAGTGTGTGTGTGTGTGTGTCCCATCCCCTCCTGCCACACACAGGAGTTACTATAGCAACCGGCCCTAACAGCTGAGTACAGGAACAGCTGATTACTCTCTGCTTAAAACTCAACAGTTTTTTGCTCCAAACACATACATCCTGATGTCTTCGGACATCTAATCCGGCAGTAGCATAGGCACACTTAAAACGGGTACATGGACGGGGCGGACGCTTGCTGACTGGCAACGATGGCGGAGGACGAGAGGCCTGAAACAAAGACAGGATGTCAGAACTGAAACAGACAGGCTCACACACGCCACTCATTAAAAGCAGCTGCAGGCTCAGAGAGCTGAGGTGGGCGGGCTCAGAGGGGTGAAGTGGGCGGGCTCAGACGATCCCTTTCCAGCTGTAAATCATGTGAGGAGAGGTCAGCTTGGTTTGGGGTAACCTTCAGCACCTGATATTACCCCGTCCTCCTCTGCTATAAACGTTGTCAGCGAGTGTATGAACACACTGCAGGGCTGACAGCATCTACTTGCATTCACACACAGCCATGGTGATGTCACACAAACATCACCATGTCTGTGTGGCATCACCATGGCTGTGTGGCTGGTCACTAAACTGAGCAGGTTGTCCTCCAGTCTGAGAAAACCTGAGCTAAAGAGGATCTAAAGGCAGCAGGCGAGGCTCACCTGAGGGGTAGGACAGGTCGTACAGAGGGTATCCCAGGTGGTGATGGGACTGCATGATGCGCTGTGATGGCGAGGAGCGTGGCCGGTCGCCCTCCCTTTCTCTCTCCCGCTGTCGGTCATGTGGCGTCTTGCTGTCCTGGATGGACGGCGACATGCTTTTGTACTGGCTTGGCGTGCAGCTGCAGCAGGTCCAGAGCTTTGGCCTCACTGGACGGCTTCACAGATGGACTTGACCTGGAGGGCTTCTCGCCGTCCTCGCCCACCCCCACCTTCCCGCCGTATGAGGAGGCATAGTAACTGGCTGGCAGGTATGAGCCTGGCGAGAAACGTAAAAAACAACATAGTTTGGCGGACGGTTCGACATGACGACGTGGTGGCAGCTTGAGGCAGTGAAGTTTCAGGCAGCAGCTCTAAAGGTACAGTACGCCATTTTTCAGGTGATTTAATGGAAAAACAACTAAAAGTGGTGATTAGTGTGTAACTGTGTTCTCCAACAAACTCAGGAATTCTCACAAACTCAGAATGTATTCACTAAAAATACAAAGGAGCTCCGTGTTACCCCCACCAGCTTTGAACACAATGGCTGAGATGGATCCACCCAATCATGTTTTATGTATGTGGCTAGAGACCCTCGCACTCTCTTTGGTGCTGCACCTGCTTTATGTCGTGTTTGAGTTTCTCACCTGGGTAATTCTGCATCATGACCGAGGGCATGCCTCTGTACCCGGGGTGGCTCGGGTACAGAGTTTCACAAGAACATTACCCTCTCTCTCTGAGCAAAATGGCCCAAAATCTGGCTAGTGTCATCAAACCAGCTGTCCCCAATGTAAACATAAAGACTCTGATTGAGGGAAATGCACAGAACTGGGCCTACACAACCATATTAATCCTCCGTGACCATTATGCTCAGAACATAGAGGCTGAAGTTGAGAACTTGTTTCAGTTTCCTATCCAAGAATGGGAAGGCCCGTTTGAAGTGGCTTCGATCTGGGCCAAAAGGAGTTTGGGCCGTCGCCTCCAGCCTGAATCACTGGACCGGACCCAGAAGCTGATCAGAGCTAAATTGACAGACTTTATGTCAGCCTCCACACCTGCGGGACCAGAACACACGTCTAGCCCTCCAGAGCAGCACCTGCAGGCTCATGCCACACCAGCGAGAGAGGAGGTAAGGGGGAACAACTCGACGCGCACTCCTCCCATTAACCCACAGGAGACAGAAGCCCGCCGATCTGCGCCAGGGGACCAGAGGGTGAGCAGAACCTACACTTGTGAGCAGAATATACTTGCAGCAGGGGAGGCATCCCCCCCTCCTCCTCCTCCTCCCCCTGTCCGAGAATCCCAACCTGAGGTGGAACGGACCACTGCCACGATGGATGCTGTGGAGAAAGAAGGAGATCCCCCAGAAGCCAGTGAGGTCACAACAACAACGGCAGCCTCACTGGTCAGACACCTGAACACACGGGGAGAACTACAGGATTGGAACCTTCGTGTTGTGGGAACAGCACTGATTATGGGGGACTCAAACGTGGCCAAGCTTTCACCCTTTGTAACACAGGAGGTCCACATTGAAAGCTTTCCAGGGGCAGGATGGCAATATGCAGCGTTCGTGCTGGAGAAGGCCACCTGCAACAGGGATCTGGATAAGCTGATCCTGTCCTTTGGCCTGAATGACAGGCTACAGAGTGACAAAACTCTACCAGCTAGGGATCTTCAGAGGGCTCTGGAAATAGCCGAGGAGAAATTCCCGGAGACCAGCATCTTCATCCCGTTGATCACTTTCTCCAAGACCCTTTCCCAGAAACAACAAAGCATCTTGCTTCACCTGAATAACTATATTACAGGTCCAGAGATTAGCTACAGTACATATCACATTCCTGCATTACCTACTGCTAAGTTTTACACAGAAAAAGACAATATTCATTGGACTGACTAAACTGCCATGCATATGTCAGCACACTGGAATAAATATGTGAACTGGTCATATCTATAAACCTGATTCAGGGGGACGGGATGACTTAAGATTTTAATTGTGATTTTGTACTGTGAACAGGATTTACAGGAAGACCACAGGGATCTCAATCAGTGTGATATCACGAACCAAAAACACTGACCTATTTGGATATAATACCAATAACTGCCTTTAATAGTGTGGTTTTAAACCTAATACATTTATTCATGTGAATAAGCAATAATTGGGATCTTCAACACTCTAAAGTTGGCACATTGACTGTAGAACAGCTGTAAACATGATGTTTCCACAATATCCACTAGAGGGCACTGTTGGTCTTCCTTATTGAGGGGCTTTAAGGTTTCTTTTGGTTATTAGGCCTATGGAGGCAAATTCTTGGTTATGAAGCCCTGACCGGGTGTATTATCCTAACCCTAACCTCTCTGAACCCCACACAGGATCTCATTTTATAATCCTAAAACCCCACCCACTTCTATTCCTAATCCTAACCCCTAGGAATAAGTGCTTAGCCCCTTCATGCACCCTTATTCCTTTCAGCACAGGGCTGACGGGGACCCTTGAGCTGGGATCAAGGATGGACAGTGCATTGGAGCCTTCGGCGACCGGACTCCCAACCTACTTCTCCCTAACCCTTCCAAACATTATATTTTACAAATAAATAACTGCAAAGTGGGGTGTGCATAATTATTCAGCCCCCTTTGGTCTGAGTGCAGTCAGTTGGCCATAGACATTGCAAGCAAGCAAGCAAGCAATTTATATAGCACTTTCAGATCAGCCACCAGCTGAACACAAAGTGCTGTACACTTGACATGCCAAAAATGATACATTGAACATGTTAAAAAATAAGAAAAATAATAATAATAATAATAATAATAATAATAATAAAAAATAAATAAAATATATATTAAAAAAAATGGTTATTAAAATGACATTTAAAATAATAAAATTAGCACAAATAGCAAAAACAATAATAAAATAATATTAAAAAAAATGATGATGAGAATTACATTTAAAACAATAAAATCAGCACATTAGATTAAAACAATAAAGTCAGTAAAATCAGGGTCAGACTGTGTCATAAGCCAAGGAGTAAAAATGGGTTTTAAGACATGTTTTAAAATTGGACAGTGAAGGGGCCTCTCTAATGTGCTGGGAAAGATTGTTCCACAGATTAGGAGCAGCAATAGAGAAGGCCCTGTCCCCTCTGAGCTTTCTCTTGGACCTGGGTACCTCCAGGAGCAGCTTGTCAGCTGACCTGAGAGACCTGGGGGGTGAGTAAGGATGCAGAAGCTCAGAGAGGTAAGTTGGGGCAAGACCATTTAAACATTTAAACACAAACATGAGAATTTTAAAATGAACTCTAAGATATACAGGCAGCCAATGGAGTGAAGCCAGGATGGGAGTTATGTGCTCTCTTTTACGAGTTCTGGTTAAAAGTCGTGCAGCAGAATTTTGGACCAGCTGCAGACGAGAGAGAAGATGCTGACTAACTCCACAATATAGTGCATTACAGTAATCTAAACGACATGAAATAAAAGCATGGATTACCGTTTCAAGATGCGGCCTGGATAAAATAGGTCTTATCTTTGCCAAGCGCCTTAGATGATAAAAACTGGACTTGACAGTAGCCCTAATTTGACTGTCTAATTTAAAATCACTGTCCATCTTAAAACCCAGGTTTGTAACAACAGATTTAAAATACTCTGCCAGGGGTCCCAAATCAATAGCGGAAGGTTCACAAGGTCCACTAGGACCAAACAGAATCACCTCAGTTTTGCTTGAATTACAACTTAGAAAGTTTAGGGACATCCAAGATTTAATGTCTTCTAGACATGCTAGAAATGGCTTAATAGAGAAGGCCTCTTTCTGCTTCAGAGGCAGATAAATCTGACAGTCGTCAGCATAGCAGTGGAAGGATATTCCATGCCTTCTGAGGATTGCCTGATGATTGCTAATGACTAGAGTGCACCTGTGTGTAATCTAATGTCAGTACAATTACAGCTGCTCTGTGACGGCCTCAGAGGTTGTTTAAGAGAATATTGGGAGCAACAACACCATCAAGTCCAAAGAACACACCAGACAGGTCAGGGATAAAGTTATTGAGACATTTAAAGCAGGCTTAGGCTACAAAAAGATTTCCCAAGCCTTGAACATCCCACGGAGCACTGTTCAAGCCATCATTCAGAAATGGAATGGTAAATGGCCTGCATTTGTATAGCGATTTCACTCAGTCCCTAAGGACCCCAAAGTCCCCTAAGGACACTACTTTCAGTCATTCACCCATTCACACACATTGGCAATGGCAAGCTACATTGTAGCCACAGCTGCCCTGGGGCGCACTGACAGAGGCGAGGCTGCCGGACACTGGCGCCACCGGGCCCTCTGACCGCCACCAGCAGGCAAACATGGGGTTAGCATCTTGCCCAAGGATATTTGGCATGCAGCCAGGGGGCGAACCACTGACCTTCTGATTAGTGGCTGACCTGCTCTGCCACCTGAGCTACAGCCACCCTAATTGCAGGCACTTGTAAGGGTGAGAAGGTGTTTTATTAAGCACAAAACTAAAAATGGACAAATAGCAAACGGAGGAAGGACTAAACTACACTGGGAACAAACTAACTACAGAACACGAACCTGAACAAGACTGAGAACGAGCAGAGGAGAATGAAGATGGACAGCAGGGAGAACACACGGGTGAGACATGGTGGATACACAGACGGACCGGTAACTACAAAGACAGAAGACGCGACTTAAATACACACAGAGAAACACAGGGAGATTACACACAGGTGGGGAACACAGCTGGGAGTAATCAACAAGACGAGACAGAGGTAAAACTGAACACACTCACATGAGACGCAGACCTTCACAATAAAACAGGAAACAAGAACATTACACAAAGACGCAGACTCGACACAGAGAGACAGACAGAAAATGACACATGGAACTAAACCCACACACAACATGAGAACACAAATCCTAACCACAAATAAACAGAAACATAGAACTCTAATAATAATAATCATCATCATAATAATCATCACCACAAGGCACCAGAGAAACATAAAGAATAATCCATGATTCAAAAATAAACCAACTCAAAGAGCTGGGTCAAACTGACCCAGAACCGTGACAACTGGAAATCACAGGACTCAGATCAACACACGTCTGCTCTCCAGAACCAGGACAACGTGCTGAGATCACGGTGGGCGACAAATGTTCATCAGCAGAATGATGAGACAGTAACACAGAAGAGCTATTTGGAAAGGCAGGAGGTACAGTGCTAACAGGCTGCAAGAAATATAAATACAGACTCACGTCTGTCTCTATCAGTACTTATCATACAAAAGATACGACACACGTGTGTACAAAGAAGTGTCCAGGTTCATCCTGACCATCAACCTTTCTGACTGAAGGGCATTTCTGCCAGCAGGACTTCAGATATAAGCAGTGACGTGAGATATAAGACAATAACACTATCAGTCATGGTCTGGCATTCCCAGAGCACAAAGCTCAGCAGGACATAAACAGTGTGGAGTCATCAACATCATCAACAGAAGGCAGAAGAGCTTTGAATGTCCTTCAAGAAGTCTGGAGAAGTGTTCCTGCAGGTCCTCACAGAGACGCCAGAGAGCTGCTCAGAGAGTTCAGAGTGAGCTGAAGGATGAAGGTCAGACCAATATATATTCCTCCAAAAGTGCCTTCATGGACCTGCAGTCGAGAAACCGATGCAAAGTGTTTATGCAGGTGAGAGAAGTTCACCTGAGGGCTCTATCAGCGTGCATGCCGAGCGCTGAGAGACGGAGGTTGTGCTGCAGGCAGACTTTTGGACGGCGACTCAGACTTCTCTTCTAGACAAATATTTGTCTACGAGATGACAACAAGACAGGTACCGTCCTCCCGAGTGCACAAAAACACACAAGTGAACACAGCAGCACACAAATCCACACGTCTGTGGACACGTCAGTGCCTGCAGACACTTTAGAAACGGCTGTGCTTCACTCCAACACTTTAACACTAAAGAACACTGAGGAAATGAACAAACTGACAGTTAACAATATGGAAAAATAAAAGGATCTCTCTGCTGCTGAAAAGTGTGAAATAGCTAAATGCCTTGGACACGTAGTGAAAACCTGAGATATTTCATGAAAACTTAATCGGGATCACCGTAACGTTAGGAGATCTGTGGCTGAGTCAGAGCACACACGGGTTCGTGCAGATAAAGGCTCAACGAGGAAGGTTTCTGCAGGACAAATACATCAGATTAAGAGAGCAGCTGCTAAAAGGCCATTACAAAGCAGCAAACACATATTTGAAGCTGCTGGTGCCTCTGGAACCCCACCAACATCAAGGTGTAGGATATTTTGGACAATCTATAATCTTCTAACACAAAAACATACAGTGTTCACTGAAGTAAACACACAGAGCAGTAGTAGATTTTTTTTTTAAATGTGTTTTATTTATTTTCATTTGCTGCTAACTGCCTTGTTTTCATTTGTAGTTTTTGTAGTAGGAAGAACTACAAAATCTACAAATAAAAAAAGTGCAGTTAACAAATGTAGTGCTCTCCACTATGTGAACCCCTCAGCTGAATTTTTAGGTTTTTCAGTTCAAGCCAATGAAATGAAATCCAAAAATTCAATCCCAACAATCAAACGATCCCCTATGAGCAAGCACTCTGGCAACGGTGGAGAGGAAAAACTCCCTTTTAACAGGAAGAAACCTCTGGCAGAACCAGGCTCAGGGAGGGGCGGTCTTCTGCCATGACTGGTTGGGAGGTGAGGGGCAAAATAAAATCAAACATAAAGGAGAGCACAGCGTATTTATGACAGGTCGGTGGACTGTGGCTCGAGTTCAAAAGATGCTCGAATCCCGCCTGAGGTGGTATGGACACATGATTCGAAGCGATGAGAACTCAGCAAAAACGGCTAAGAGGATCGACCCAGACGGACGCCGGCCTCGAGGCAGACCGAAAAAACGGTGGATGGACAAAATCAAGGAAGACATTAAGACCGTCAATGCGTCATCTGAGGACGCTTTGGACAGAACCAAATGGAGAACCCTTTGCTGAGGAGCGGACCCTGCACCAGCGGGAACAACGGCAGGATGAAGGTGGACTGTGGCTGGAAAAGATCATTACTGTTTTTAAAGGGTAACTGGTCCACATCCACAATTACAGTAGAGCTGTAATTGTGGATGTGGCTCAACGAGAGCTGTAATTGTGGATGTGTCCCTTCAGCCGAAAAAGTTAGAGGCAACCCAGAAAGCAGCTGCAGAAAGAACAACGGCCAATCCAGCAATACCTACATACCACGAAACAAGGTTGTCAGCCTCCTCAGGTCTAAGAGGTTCTCATTCTGTTGTCTGTTGTACATGTACCGCTTGGCGCTGAAGATTTTCCACAGCTTGTCTGAGTTCTGCGTTCTCTTGACTGAGTCGTGTGTTTTCTTGATGGATTTCTGTGTTTTCTTGATGGACTCTTGTGTTTTCTTGACGGACTTGTAGGTTATCTTGCCTGAGTTGTGGGATTTCTTGACTGCGTTCTGCATTTTCTTGAGCTAGTTCTATGTTTTCTTGTGTGAGTCGTCCGTTTTCTTCACAGAGTTGTGAGTTCTCTTCAAGTAGTTGCCTGAGTTGCATGATTTCTTCACTGGGTTGTATGGGCTCTTGCCTGGGTTGTGTATTCTCTCGCTGGAGTTGTGTGTTTTCTTCCCTGAGTTTTGCGTTATATTGAAGGAGTTGTCTGTGTAGTCTCCTAGTACTATGTAGAGCTTCAACTGTTGGCTGCAGTGGGTCTGACTGATCTCTGCTTCCACATGGATTATTCGACGTTCCCTGTGACATTTCTTTGGAGGTTTAAAGCTCAAAAAAGTTAAATCTCTGAAGTATTTAAATGCAAAGGTTAGCTTTGTCTAAACTATTAAAGGACCTCCTCTATTTAAGGACTTGGTGGGTATAGCAGAGAATGTGAGGTCACAATGATCCTTTGAGAAGATCAAAGGGTAATTGTGATGTCGCCGTGACGTCACAATGATCCTTTGAGAAGATCAAAGGATCAAAGGAGCGCTGTGGATCATTCTGCGCATGCTCAGATCAATGAACGGGAGAATTATTAAGTGTGCCTATGTAATGGCACACTTATTACTATTCGACAGATTTATTATTCTTATTATTATGACTCTTGGTAGGGATTCGTCGCACGGTTTTCCCAAAATTCCCAAAAAAAGACCCCATTTTTCCCCATTCATTTCTTTTTTTTTCTTTATAACCCTTTCCCCATTCATTTCCATGGGGAAGGGCCCGAAACAACACAGGCCACTTTGAAGGCCTACCGCTCGGCCATACTTTGTCGTAGAAACGTCATTTAAATTTTAAACGGGTCACAAGATTTTGGACTTTTATTGCCCAAATCCTCGTTGCGATATCTTTTACTATTGGTTCACAAGAGCAGTTTAAGTTTTAGGAAAATTAAGATTTTCACGGAATGTTCATGCCACTGTCAACTGCCATAAAACCAGAGTGTGGAGAATAATTTTAAAAAATTGTGTTTCTCGTTCTGTCCCACCCAAACCGTTTGCCCTACATCTATAATTTATACATCAAAACGTAGCTATCGTTGTCTTCTTTCATCCAGTGTCTTCCTCGTTGAGATCAGATTTACAGTTTTCTCACAAATGCCATCAAAGCGCAGCCTCCTCCCTCTCTGTCCCCCATAGACGACCATTGAAAAACTACTCTCAATTTTCAGCTCAAATTTAACATCGAAGGGTGTCTTTACACTGTCACCATGTCAGTATAATACACTCTACAGGCATGAAAATTTAATATGTTGTAGTCTGGAAGTTCCTGCCACTCACGGTGAAAGAATTTTTGTGATCGGACCTACAGTTTTCTCTTGGGAAGCATTTGTTTCAGAGCTTAATTCCTGTTTGCCCATCTCTGACCCTAACTGCAGTGTGTGTGTGTGTGTGTCCCATCCCCTCCTGCCACACACAGGAGTTACTATAGCAACCGGCCCTAACAGCTGAGTACAGGAACAGCTGATTACTCTCTGCTTAAAACTCAACAGTTTTTTGCTCCAAACACATACATCCTGATGTCTTCGGACATCTAATCCGGCAGTAGCATAGGCACACTTAAAACGGGTACATGGACGGGGCGGACGCTTGCTGACTGGCAACGATGGCGGAGGACGAGAGGCCTGAAACAAAGACAGGATGTCAGAACTGAAACAGACAGGCTCACACACGCCACTCATTAAAAGCAGCTGCAGGCTCAGAGAGCTGAGGTGGGCGGGCTCAGAGGGGTGAAGTGGGCGGGCTCAGACGATCCCTTTCCAGCTGTAAATCATGTGAGGAGAGGTCAGCTTGGTTTGGGGTAACCTTCAGCACCTGATATTACCCCGTCCTCCTCTGCTACAAACGTTGTCAGCGAGTGTATGAACACACTGCAGGGCTGACAGCATCTACTTGCATTCACACACAGCCATGGTGATGTCACACAAACATCACCATGTCTGTGTGGCATCACCATGGCTGTGTGGCTGGTCACTAAACTGAGCAGGTTGTCCTCCAGTCTGAGAAAACCTGAGCTAAAGAGGATCTAAAGGCAGCAGGCGAGGCTCACCTGAGGGGTAGGACAGGTCGTACAGAGGGTATCCCAGGTGGTGATGGGACTGCATGATGCGCTGTGATGGCGAGGAGCGTGGCCGGTCGCCCTCCCTTTCTCTCTCCCGCTGTCGGTCATGTGGCGTCTTGCTGTCCTGGATGGACGGCGACATGCTTTTGTACTGGCTTGGCGTGCAGCTGCAGCAGGTCCAGAGCTTTGGCCTCACTGGACGGCTTCACAGATGGACTTGACCTGGAGGGCTTCTCGCCGTCCTCGCCCACCCCCACCTTCCCGCCGTATGAGGAGGCATAGTAACTGGCTGGCAGGTATGAGCCTGGCGAGAAACGTAAAAAACAACATAGTTTGGCGGACGGTTCGACATGACGACGTGGTGGCAGCTTGAGGCAGTGAAGTTTCAGGCAGCAGCTCTAAAGGTACAGTACGCCATTTTTCAGGTGATTTAATGGAAAAACAACTAAAAGTGGTGATTAGTGTGTAACTGTGTTCTCCAACAAACTCAGGAATTCTCACAAACTCAGAATGTATTCACTAAAAATACAAAGGAGCTCCGTGTTACCCCCACCAGCTTTGAACACAATGGCTGAGATGGATCCACCCAATCATGTTTTATGTATGTGGCTAGAGACCCTCGCACTCTCTTTGGTGCTGCACCTGCTTTATGTCGTGTTTGAGTTTCTCACCTGGGTAATTCTGCATCATGACCGAGGGCATGCCTCTGTACCCGGGGTGGCTCGGGTACAGAGTTTCACAAGAACATTACCCTCTCTCTCTGAGCAAAATGGCCCAAAATCTGGCTAGTGTCATCAAACCAGCTGTCCCCAATGTAAACATAAAGACTCTGATTGAGGGAAATGCACAGAACTGGGCCTACACAACCATATTAATCCTCCGTGACCATTATGCTCAGAACATAGAGGCTGAAGTTGAGAACTTGTTTCAGTTTCCTATCCAAGAATGGGAAGGCCCGTTTGAAGTGGCTTCGATCTGGGCCAAAAGGAGTTTGGGCCGTCGCCTCCAGCCTGAATCACTGGACCGGACCCAGAAGCTGATCAGAGCTAAATTGACAGACTTTATGTCAGCCTCCACACCTGCGGGACCAGAACACACGTCTAGCCCTCCAGAGCAGCACCTGCAGGCTCATGCCACACCAGCGAGAGAGGAGGTAAGGGGGAACAACTCGACGCGCACTCCTCCCATTAACCCACAGGAGACAGAAGCCCGCCGATCTGCGCCAGGGGACCAGAGGGTGAGCAGAACCTACACTTGTGAGCAGAATATACTTGCAGCAGGGGAGGCATCCCCCCCTCCTCCTCCTCCTCCCCCTGTCCGAGAATCCCAACCTGAGGTGGAACGGACCACTGCCACGATGGATGCTGTGGAGAAAGAAGGAGATCCCCCAGAAGCCAGTGAGGTCACAACAACAACGGCAGCCTCACTGGTCAGACACCTGAACACACGGGGAGAACTACAGGATTGGAACCTTCGTGTTGTGGGAACAGCACTGATTATGGGGGACTCAAACGTGGCCAAGCTTTCACCCTTTGTAACACAGGAGGTCCACATTGAAAGCTTTCCAGGGGCAGGATGGCAATATGCAGCGTTCGTGCTGGAGAAGGCCACCTGCAACAGGGATCTGGATAAGCTGATCCTGTCCTTTGGCCTGAATGACAGGCTACAGAGTGACAAAACTCTACCAGCTAGGGATCTTCAGAGGGCTCTGGAAATAGCCGAGGAGAAATTCCCGGAGACCAGCATCTTCATCCCGTTGATCACTTTCTCCAAGACCCTTTCCCAGAAACAACAAAGCATCTTGCTTCACCTGAATAACTATATTACAGGTCCAGAGATTAGCTACAGTACATATCACATTCCTGCATTACCTACTGCTAAGTTTTACACAGAAAAAGACAATATTCATTGGACTGACTAAACTGCCATGCATATGTCAGCACACTGGAATAAATATGTGAACTGGTCATATCTATAAACCTGATTCAGGGGGACGGGATGACTTAAGATTTTAATTGTGATTTTGTACTGTGAACAGGATTTACAGGAAGACCACAGGGATCTCAATCAGTGTGATATCACGAACCAAAAACACTGACCTATTTGGATATAATACCAATAACTGCCTTTAATAGTGTGGTTTTAAACCTAATACATTTATTCATGTGAATAAGCAATAATTGGGATCTTCAACACTCTAAAGTTGGCACATTGACTGTAGAACAGCTGTAAACATGATGTTTCCACAATATCCACTAGAGGGCACTGTTGGTCTTCCTTATTGAGGGGCTTTAAGGTTTCTTTTGGTTATTAGGCCTATGGAGGCAAATTCTTGGTTATGAAGCCCTGACCGGGTGTATTATCCTAACCCTAACCTCTCTGAACCCCACACAGGATCTCATTTTATAATCCTAAAACCCCACCCACTTCTATTCCTAATCCTAACCCCTAGGAATAAGTGCTTAGCCCCTTCATGCACCCTTATTCCTTTCAGCACAGGGCTGACGGGGACCCTTGAGCTGGGATCAAGGATGGACAGTGCATTGGAGCCTTCGGCGACCGGACTCCCAACCTACTTCTCCCTAACCCTTCCAAACATTATATTTTACAAATAAATAACTGCAAAGTGGGGTGTGCATAATTATTCAGCCCCCTTTGGTCTGAGTGCAGTCAGTTGGCCATAGACATTGCAAGCAAGCAAGCAAGCAATTTATATAGCACTTTCAGATCAGCCACCAGCTGAACACAAAGTGCTGTACACTTGACATGCCAAAAATGATACATTGAACATGTTAAAAAATAAGAAAAATAATAATAATAATAATAATAATAATAATAATAAAAAATAAATAAAATATATATAAAAAAATGGTTATTAAAATGACATTTAAAATAATAAAATTAGCACAAATAGCAAAAACAATAATAAAATAATATTAAAAAAAATGATGATGAGAATTACATTTAAAACAATAAAATCAGCACATTAGATTAAAACAATAAAGTCAGTAAAATCAGGGTCAGACTGTGTCATAAGCCAAGGAGTAAAAATGGGTTTTAAGACATGTTTTAAAATTGGACAGTGAAGGGGCCTCTCTAATGTGCTGGGAAAGATTGTTCCACAGATTAGGAGCAGCAATAGAGAAGGCCCTGTCCCCTCTGAGCTTTCTCTTGGACCTGGGTACCTCCAGGAGCAGCTTGTCAGCTGACCTGAGAGACCTGGGGGGTGAGTAAGGATGCAGAAGCTCAGAGAGGTAAGTTGGGGCAAGACCATTTAAACATTTAAACACAAACATGAGAATTTTAAAATGAACTCTAAGATATACAGGCAGCCAATGGAGTGAAGCCAGGATGGGAGTTATGTGCTCTCTTTTACGAGTTCTGGTTAAAAGTCGTGCAGCAGAATTTTGGACCAGCTGCAGACGAGAGAGAAGATGCTGACTAACTCCACAATATAGTGCATTACAGTAATCTAAACGACATGAAATAAAAGCATGGATTACCGTTTCAAGATGCGGCCTGGATAAAATAGGTCTTATCTTTGCCAAGCGCCTTAGATGATAAAAACTGGACTTGACAGTAGCCCTAATTTGACTGTCTAATTTAAAATCACTGTCCATCTTAAAACCCAGGTTTGTAACAACAGATTTAAAATACTCTGCCAGGGGTCCCAAATCAATAGCGGAAGGTTCACAAGGTCCACTAGGACCAAACAGAATCACCTCAGTTTTGCTTGAATTACAACTTAGAAAGTTTAGGGACATCCAAGATTTAATGTCTTCTAGACATGCTAGAAATGGCTTAATAGAGAAGGCCTCTTTCTGCTTCAGAGGCAGATAAATCTGACAGTCGTCAGCATAGCAGTGGAAGGATATTCCATGCCTTCTGAGGATTGCCTGATGATTGCTAATGACTAGAGTGCACCTGTGTGTAATCTAATGTCAGTACAATTACAGCTGCTCTGTGACGGCCTCAGAGGTTGTTTAAGAGAATATTGGGAGCAACAACACCATCAAGTCCAAAGAACACACCAGACAGGTCAGGGATAAAGTTATTGAGACATTTAAAGCAGGCTTAGGCTACAAAAAGATTTCCCAAGCCTTGAACATCCCACGGAGCACTGTTCAAGCCATCATTCAGAAATGGAATGGTAAATGGCCTGCATTTGTATAGCGATTTCACTCAGTCCCTAAGGACCCCAAAGTCCCCTAAGGACACTACTTTCAGTCATTCACCCATTCACACACATTGGCAATGGCAAGCTACATTGTAGCCACAGCTGCCCTGGGGCGCACTGACAGAGGCGAGGCTGCCGGACACTGGCGCCACCGGGCCCTCTGACCGCCACCAGCAGGCAAACATGGGGTTAGCATCTTGCCCAAGGATATTTGGCATGCAGCCAGGGGGCGAACCACTGACCTTCTGATTAGTGGCTGACCTGCTCTGCCACCTGAGCTACAGCCACCCTAATTGCAGGCACTTGTAAGGGTGAGAAGGTGTTTTATTAAGCACAAAACTAAAAATGGACAAATAGCAAACGGAGGAAGGACTAAACTACACTGGGAACAAACTAACTACAGAACACGAACCTGAACAAGACTGAGAACGAGCAGAGGAGAATGAAGATGGACAGCAGGGAGAACACACGGGTGAGACATGGTGGATACACAGACGGACCGGTAACTACAAAGACAGAAGACGCGACTTAAATACACACAGAGAAACACAGGGAGATTACACACAGGTGGGGAACACAGCTGGGAGTAATCAACAAGACGAGACAGAGGTAAAACTGAACACACTCACATGAGACGCAGACCTTCACAATAAAACAGGAAACAAGAACATTACACAAAGACGCAGACTCGACACAGAGAGACAGACAGAAAATGACACATGGAACTAAACCCACACACAACATGAGAACACAAATCCTAACCACAAATAAACAGAAACATAGAACTCTAATAATAATAATCATCATCATAATAATCATCACCACAAGGCACCAGAGAAACATAAAGAATAATCCATGATTCAAAAATAAACCAACTCAAAGAGCTGGGTCGAACTGACCCAGAACCGTGACAACTGGAAATCACAGGACTCAGATCAACACACGTCTGCTCTCCAGAACCAGGACAACGTGCTGAGATCACGGTGGGCGACAAATGTTCATCAGCAGAATGATGAGACAGTAACACAGAAGAGCTATTTGGAAAGGCAGGAGGTACAGTGCTAACAGGCTGCAAGAAATATAAATACAGACTCACGTCTGTCTCTATCAGTACTTATCATACAAAAGATACGACACACGTGTGTACAAAGAAGTGTCCAGGTTCATCCTGACCATCAACCTTTCTGACTGAAGGGCATTTCTGCCAGCAGGACTTCAGATATAAGCAGTGACGTGAGATATAAGACAATAACACTATCAGTCATGGTCTGGCATTCCCAGAGCACAAAGCTCAGCAGGACATAAACAGTGTGGAGTCATCAACATCATCAACAGAAGGCAGAAGAGCTTTGAATGTCCTTCAAGAAGTCTGGAGAAGTGTTCCTGCAGGTCCTCACAGAGACGCCAGAGAGCTGCTCAGAGAGTTCAGAGTGAGCTGAAGGATGAAGGTCAGACCAATATATATTCCTCCAAAAGTGCCTTCATGGACCTGCAGTCGAGAAACCGATGCAAAGTGTTTATGCAGGTGAGAGAAGTTCACCTGAGGGCTCTATCAGCGTGCATGCCGAGCGCTGAGAGACGGAGGTTGTGCTGCAGGCAGACTTTTGGACGGCGACTCAGACTTCTCTTCTAGACAAATATTTGTCTACGAGATGACAACAAGACAGGTACCGTCCTCCCGAGTGCACAAAAACACACAAGTGAACACAGCAGCACACAAATCCACACGTCTGTGGACACGTCAGTGCCTGCAGACACTTTAGAAACGGCTGTGCTTCACTCCAACACTTTAACACTAAAGAACACTGAGGAAATGAACAAACTGACAGTTAACAATATGGAAAAATAAAAGGATCTCTCTGCTGCTGAAAAGTGTGAAATAGCTAAATGCCTTGGACACGTAGTGAAAACCTGAGATATTTCATGAAAACTTAATCGGGATCACCGTAACGTTAGGAGATCTGTGGCTGAGTCAGAGCACACACGGGTTCGTGCAGATAAAGGCTCAACGAGGAAGGTTTCTGCAGGACAAATACATCAGATTAAGAGAGCAGCTGCTAAAAGGCCATTACAAAGCAGCAAACACATATTTGAAGCTGCTGGTGCCTCTGGAACCCCACCAACATCAAGGTGTAGGATATTTTGGACAATCTATAATCTTCTAACACAAAAACATACAGTGTTCACTGAAGTAAACACACAGAGCAGTAGTAGATTTTTTTTTTAAATGTGTTTTATTTATTTTCATTTGCTGCTAACTGCCTTGTTTTCATTTGTAGTTTTTGTAGTAGGAAGAACTACAAAATCTACAAATAAAAAAAGTGCAGTTAACAAATGTAGTGCTCTCCACTATGTGAACCCCTCAGCTGAATTTTTAGGTTTTTCAGTTCAAGCCAATGAAATGAAATCCAAAAATTCAATCCCAACAATCAAACGATCCCCTATGAGCAAGCACTCTGGCAACGGTGGAGAGGAAAAACTCCCTTTTAACAGGAAGAAACCTCTGGCAGAACCAGGCTCAGGGAGGGGCGGTCTTCTGCCATGACTGGTTGGGAGGTGAGGGGCAAAATAAAATCAAACATAAAGGAGAGCACAGCGTATTTATGACAGGTCGGTGGACTGTGGCTCGAGTTCAAAAGATGCTCGAATCCCGCCTGAGGTGGTATGGACACATGATTCGAAGCGATGAGAACTCAGCAAAAACGGCTAAGAGGATCGACCCAGACGGACGCCGGCCTCGAGGCAGACCGAAAAAACGGTGGATGGACAAAATCAAGGAAGACATTAAGACCGTCAATGCGTCATCTGAGGACGCTTTGGACAGAACCAAATGGAGAACCCTTTGCTGAGGAGCGGACCCTGCACCAGCGGGAACAACGGCAGGATGAAGGTGGACTGTGGCTGGAAAAGATCATTACTGTTTTTAAAGGGTAACTGGTCCACATCCACAATTACAGTAGAGCTGTAATTGTGGATGTGGCTCAACGAGAGCTGTAATTGTGGATGTGTCCCTTCAGCCGAAAAAGTTAGAGGCAACCCAGAAAGCAGCTGCAGAAAGAACAACGGCCAATCCAGCAATACCTACATACCACGAAACAAGGTTGTCAGCCTCCTCAGGTCTAAGAGGTTCTCATTCTGTTGTCTGTTGTACATGTACCGCTTGGCGCTGAAGATTTTCCACAGCTTGTCTGAGTTCTGCGTTCTCTTGACTGAGTCGTGTGTTTTCTTGATGGATTTCTGTGTTTTCTTGATGGACTCTTGTGTTTTCTTGACGGACTTGTAGGTTATCTTGCCTGAGTTGTGGGATTTCTTGACTGCGTTCTGCATTTTCTTGAGCTAGTTCTATGTTTTCTTGTGTGAGTCGTCCGTTTTCTTCACAGAGTTGTGAGTTCTCTTCAAGTAGTTGCCTGAGTTGCATGATTTCTTCACTGGGTTGTATGGGCTCTTGCCTGGGTTGTGTATTCTCTCGCTGGAGTTGTGTGTTTTCTTCCCTGAGTTTTGCGTTATATTGAAGGAGTTGTCTGTGTAGTCTCCTAGTACTATGTAGAGCTTCAACTGTTGGCTGCAGTGGGTCTGACTGATCTCTGCTTCCACATGGATTATTCGACGTTCCCTGTGACATTTCTTTGGAGGTTTAAAGCTCAAAAAAGTTAAATCTCTGAAGTATTTAAATGCAAAGGTTAGCTTTGTCTAAACTATTAAAGGACCTCCTCTATTTAAGGACTTGGTGGGTATAGCAGAGAATGTGAGGTCACAATGATCCTTTGAGAAGATCAAAGGGTAATTGTGATGTCGCCGTGACGTCACAATGATCCTTTGAGAAGATCAAAGGATCAAAGGAGCGCTGTGGATCATTCTGCGCATGCTCAGATCAATGAACGGGAGAATTATTAAGTGTGCCTATGTAATGGCACACTTATTACTATTCGACAGATTTATTATTCTTATTATTATGACTCTTGGTAGGGATTCGTCGCACGGTTTTCCCAAAATTCCCAAAAAAAGACCCCATTTTTCCCCATTCATTTCTTTTTTTTTCTTTATAACCCTTTCCCCATTCATTTCCATGGGGAAGGGCCCGAAACAACACAGGCCACTTTGAAGGCCTACCGCTCGGCCATACTTTGTCGTAGAAACGTCATTTAAATTTTAAACGGGTCACAAGATTTTGGACTTTTATTGCCCAAATCCTCGTTGCGATATCTTTTACTATTGGTTCACAAGAGCAGTTTAAGTTTTAGGAAAATTAAGATTTTCACGGAATGTTCATGCCACTGTCAACTGCCATAAAACCAGAGTGTGGAGAATAATTTTAAAAAATTGTGTTTCTCGTTCTGTCCCACCCAAACCGTTTGCCCTACATCTATAATTTATACATCAAAACGTAGCTATCGTTGTCTTCTTTCATCCAGTGTCTTCCTCGTTGAGATCAGATTTACAGTTTTCTCACAAATGCCATCAAAGCGCAGCCTCCTCCCTCTCTGTCCCCCATAGACGACCATTGAAAAACTACTCTCAATTTTCAGCTCAAATTTAACATCGAAGGGTGTCTTTACACTGTCACCATGTCAGTATAATACACTCTACAGGCATGAAAATTTAATATGTTGTAGTCTGGAAGTTCCTGCCACTCACGGTGAAAGAATTTTTGTGATCGGACCTACAGTTTTCTCTTGGGAAGCATTTGTTTCAGAGCTTAATTCCTGTTTGCCCATCTCTGACCCTAACTGCAGTGTGTGTGTGTGTGTGTCCCATCCCCTCCTGCCACACACAGGAGTTACTATAGCAACCGGCCCTAACAGCTGAGTACAGGAACAGCTGATTACTCTCTGCTTAAAACTCAACAGTTTTTTGCTCCAAACACATACATCCTGATGTCTTCGGACATCTAATCCGGCAGTAGCATAGGCACACTTAAAACGGGTACATGGACGGGGCGGACGCTTGCTGACTGGCAACGATGGCGGAGGACGAGAGGCCTGAAACAAAGACAGGATGTCAGAACTGAAACAGACAGGCTCACACACGCCACTCATTAAAAGCAGCTGCAGGCTCAGAGAGCTGAGGTGGGCGGGCTCAGAGGGGTGAAGTGGGCGGGCTCAGACGATCCCTTTCCAGCTGTAAATCATGTGAGGAGAGGTCAGCTTGGTTTGGGGTAACCTTCAGCACCTGATATTACCCCGTCCTCCTCTGCTACAAACGTTGTCAGCGAGTGTATGAACACACTGCAGGGCTGACAGCATCTACTTGCATTCACACACAGCCATGGTGATGTCACACAAACATCACCATGTCTGTGTGGCATCACCATGGCTGTGTGGCTGGTCACTAAACTGAGCAGGTTGTCCTCCAGTCTGAGAAAACCTGAGCTAAAGAGGATCTAAAGGCAGCAGGCGAGGCTCACCTGAGGGGTAGGACAGGTCGTACAGAGGGTATCCCAGGTGGTGATGGGACTGCATGATGCGCTGTGATGGCGAGGAGCGTGGCCGGTCGCCCTCCCTTTCTCTCTCCCGCTGTCGGTCATGTGGCGTCTTGCTGTCCTGGATGGACGGCGACATGCTTTTGTACTGGCTTGGCGTGCAGCTGCAGCAGGTCCAGAGCTTTGGCCTCACTGGACGGCTTCACAGATGGACTTGACCTGGAGGGCTTCTCGCCGTCCTCGCCCACCCCCACCTTCCCGCCGTATGAGGAGGCATAGTAACTGGCTGGCAGGTATGAGCCTGGCGAGAAACGTAAAAAACAACATAGTTTGGCGGACGGTTCGACATGACGACGTGGTGGCAGCTTGAGGCAGTGAAGTTTCAGGCAGCAGCTCTAAAGGTACAGTACGCCATTTTTCAGGTGATTTAATGGAAAAACAACTAAAAGTGGTGATTAGTGTGTAACTGTGTTCTCCAACAAACTCAGGAATTCTCACAAACTCAGAATGTATTCACTAAAAATACAAAGGAGCTCCGTGTTACCCCCACCAGCTTTGAACACAATGGCTGAGATGGATCCACCCAATCATGTTTTATGTATGTGGCTAGAGACCCTCGCACTCTCTTTGGTGCTGCACCTGCTTTATGTCGTGTTTGAGTTTCTCACCTGGGTAATTCTGCATCATGACCGAGGGCATGCCTCTGTACCCGGGGTGGCTCGGGTACAGAGTTTCACAAGAACATTACCCTCTCTCTCTGAGCAAAATGGCCCAAAATCTGGCTAGTGTCATCAAACCAGCTGTCCCCAATGTAAACATAAAGACTCTGATTGAGGGAAATGCACAGAACTGGGCCTACACAACCATATTAATCCTCCGTGACCATTATGCTCAGAACATAGAGGCTGAAGTTGAGAACTTGTTTCAGTTTCCTATCCAAGAATGGGAAGGCCCGTTTGAAGTGGCTTCGATCTGGGCCAAAAGGAGTTTGGGCCGTCGCCTCCAGCCTGAATCACTGGACCGGACCCAGAAGCTGATCAGAGCTAAATTGACAGACTTTATGTCAGCCTCCACACCTGCGGGACCAGAACACACGTCTAGCCCTCCAGAGCAGCACCTGCAGGCTCATGCCACACCAGCGAGAGAGGAGGTAAGGGGGAACAACTCGACGCGCACTCCTCCCATTAACCCACAGGAGACAGAAGCCCGCCGATCTGCGCCAGGGGACCAGAGGGTGAGCAGAACCTACACTTGTGAGCAGAATATACTTGCAGCAGGGGAGGCATCCCCCCCTCCTCCTCCTCCTCCCCCTGTCCGAGAATCCCAACCTGAGGTGGAACGGACCACTGCCACGATGGATGCTGTGGAGAAAGAAGGAGATCCCCCAGAAGCCAGTGAGGTCACAACAACAACGGCAGCCTCACTGGTCAGACACCTGAACACACGGGGAGAACTACAGGATTGGAACCTTCGTGTTGTGGGAACAGCACTGATTATGGGGGACTCAAACGTGGCCAAGCTTTCACCCTTTGTAACACAGGAGGTCCACATTGAAAGCTTTCCAGGGGCAGGATGGCAATATGCAGCGTTCGTGCTGGAGAAGGCCACCTGCAACAGGGATCTGGATAAGCTGATCCTGTCCTTTGGCCTGAATGACAGGCTACAGAGTGACAAAACTCTACCAGCTAGGGATCTTCAGAGGGCTCTGGAAATAGCCGAGGAGAAATTCCCGGAGACCAGCATCTTCATCCCGTTGATCACTTTCTCCAAGACCCTTTCCCAGAAACAACAAAGCATCTTGCTTCACCTGAATAACTATATTACAGGTCCAGAGATTAGCTACAGTACATATCACATTCCTGCATTACCTACTGCTAAGTTTTACACAGAAAAAGACAATATTCATTGGACTGACTAAACTGCCATGCATATGTCAGCACACTGGAATAAATATGTGAACTGGTCATATCTATAAACCTGATTCAGGGGGACGGGATGACTTAAGATTTTAATTGTGATTTTGTACTGTGAACAGGATTTACAGGAAGACCACAGGGATCTCAATCAGTGTGATATCACGAACCAAAAACACTGACCTATTTGGATATAATACCAATAACTGCCTTTAATAGTGTGGTTTTAAACCTAATACATTTATTCATGTGAATAAGCAATAATTGGGATCTTCAACACTCTAAAGTTGGCACATTGACTGTAGAACAGCTGTAAACATGATGTTTCCACAATATCCACTAGAGGGCACTGTTGGTCTTCCTTATTGAGGGGCTTTAAGGTTTCTTTTGGTTATTAGGCCTATGGAGGCAAATTCTTGGTTATGAAGCCCTGACCGGGTGTATTATCCTAACCCTAACCTCTCTGAACCCCACACAGGATCTCATTTTATAATCCTAAAACCCCACCCACTTCTATTCCTAATCCTAACCCCTAGGAATAAGTGCTTAGCCCCTTCATGCACCCTTATTCCTTTCAGCACAGGGCTGACGGGGACCCTTGAGCTGGGATCAAGGATGGACAGTGCATTGGAGCCTTCGGCGACCGGACTCCCAACCTACTTCTCCCTAACCCTTCCAAACATTATATTTTACAAATAAATAACTGCAAAGTGGGGTGTGCATAATTATTCAGCCCCCTTTGGTCTGAGTGCAGTCAGTTGGCCATAGACATTGCAAGCAAGCAAGCAAGCAAGCAATTTATATAGCACTTTCAGATCAGCCACCAGCTGAACACAAAGTGCTGTACACTTGAAATGCCAAAAATGATACATTGAACATGTTAAAAAATAAGAAAAATAATAATAATAATAATAATAATATAAAATAAATAAAATATATATAAAAAAATGGTTATTAAAATGACATTTAAAATAATAAAATTAGCACAAATAGCAAAAACAATAATAAAATAATATTAAAAAAAATGATGATGAGAATTACATTTAAAACAATAAAATCAGCACATTAGATTAAAACAATAAAGTCAGTAAAATCAGGGTCAGACTGTGTCATAAGCCAAGGAGTAAAAATGGGTTTTAAGACATGTTTTAAAATTGGACAGTGAAGGGGCCTCTCTAATGTGCTGGGAAAGATTGTTCCACAGATTAGGAGCAGCAATAGAGAAGGCCCTGTCCCCTCTGAGCTTTCTCTTGGACCTGGGTACCTCCAGGAGCAGCTTGTCAGCTGACCTGAGAGACCTGGGGGGTGAGTAAGGATGCAGAAGCTCAGAGAGGTAAGTTGGGGCAAGACCATTTAAACATTTAAACACAAACATGAGAATTTTAAAATGAACTCTAAGATATACAGGCAGCCAATGGAGTGAAGCCAGGATGGGAGTTATGTGCTCTCTTTTACGAGTTCTGGTTAAAAGTCGTGCAGCAGAATTTTGGACCAGCTGCAGACGAGAGAGAAGATGCTGACTAACTCCACAATATAGTGCATTACAGTAATCTAAACGACATGAAATAAAAGCATGGATTACCGTTTCAAGATGCGGCCTGGATAAAATAGGTCTTATCTTTGCCAAGCGCCTTAGATGATAAAAACTGGACTTGACAGTAGCCCTAATTTGACTGTCTAATTTAAAATCACTGTCCATCTTAAAACCCAGGTTTGTAACAACAGATTTAAAATACTCTGCCAGGGGTCCCAAATCAATAGCGGAAGGTTCACAAGGTCCACTAGGACCAAACAGAATCACCTCAGTTTTGCTTGAATTACAACTTAGAAAGTTTAGGGACATCCAAGATTTAATGTCTTCTAGACATGCTAGAAATGGCTTAATAGAGAAGGCCTCTTTCTGCTTCAGAGGCAGATAAATCTGACAGTCGTCAGGCATAGCAGTGGAAGGATATTCCATGCCTTCTGAGGATTGCCTGATGATTGCTAATGACTAGAGTGCACCTGTGTGTAATCTAATGTCAGTACAATTACAGCTGCTCTGTGACGGCCTCAGAGGTTGTTTAAGAGAATATTGGGAGCAACAACACCATCAAGTCCAAAGAACACACCAGACAGGTCAGGGATAAAGTTATTGAGACATTTAAAGCAGGCTTAGGCTACAAAAAGATTTCCCAAGCCTTGAACATCCCACGGAGCACTGTTCAAGCCATCATTCAGAAATGGAATGGTAAATGGCCTGCATTTGTATAGCGATTTCACTCAGTCCCTAAGGACCCCAAAGTCCCCTAAGGACACTACTTTCAGTCATTCACCCATTCACACACATTGGCAATGGCAAGCTACATTGTAGCCACAGCTGCCCTGGGGCGCACTGACAGAGGCGAGGCTGCCGGACACTGGCGCCACCGGGCCCTCTGACCGCCACCAGCAGGCAAACATGGGGTTAGCATCTTGCCCAAGGATATTTGGCATGCAGCCAGGGGGCGAACCACTGACCTTCTGATTAGTGGCTGACCTGCTCTGCCACCTGAGCTACAGCCACCCTAATTGCAGGCACTTGTAAGGGTGAGAAGGTGTTTTATTAAGCACAAAACTAAAAATGGACAAATAGCAAACGGAGGAAGGACTAAACTACACTGGGAACAAACTAACTACAGAACACGAACCTGAACAAGACTGAGAACGAGCAGAGGAGAATGAAGATGGACAGCAGGGAGAACACACGGGTGAGACATGGTGGATACACAGACGGACCGGTAACTACAAAGACAGAAGACGCGACTTAAATACACACAGAGAAACACAGGGAGATTACACACAGGTGGGGAACACAGCTGGGAGTAATCAACAAGACGAGACAGAGGTAAAACTGAACACACTCACATGAGACGCAGACCTTCACAATAAAACAGGAAACAAGAACATTACACAAAGACGCAGACTCGACACAGAGAGACAGACAGAAAATGACACATGGAACTAAACCCACACACAACATGAGAACACAAATCCTAACCACAAATAAACAGAAACATAGAACTCTAATAATAATAATCATCATCATAATAATCATCACCACAAGGCACCAGAGAAACATAAAGAATAATCCATGATTCAAAAATAAACCAACTCAAAGAGCTGGGTCGAACTGACCCAGAACCGTGACAACTGGAAATCACAGGACTCAGATCAACACACGTCTGCTCTCCAGAACCAGGACAACGTGCTGAGATCACGGTGGGCGACAAATGTTCATCAGCAGAATGATGAGACAGTAACACAGAAGAGCTATTTGGAAAGGCAGGAGGTACAGTGCTAACAGGCTGCAAGAAATATAAATACAGACTCACGTCTGTCTCTATCAGTACTTATCATACAAAAGATACGACACACGTGTGTACAAAGAAGTGTCCAGGTTCATCCTGACCATCAACCTTTCTGACTGAAGGGCATTTCTGCCAGCAGGACTTCAGATATAAGCAGTGACGTGAGATATAAGACAATAACACTATCAGTCATGGTCTGGCATTCCCAGAGCACAAAGCTCAGCAGGACATAAACAGTGTGGAGTCATCAACATCATCAACAGAAGGCAGAAGAGCTTTGAATGTCCTTCAAGAAGTCTGGAGAAGTGTTCCTGCAGGTCCTCACAGAGACGCCAGAGAGCTGCTCAGAGAGTTCAGAGTGAGCTGAAGGATGAAGGTCAGACCAATATATATTCCTCCAAAAGTGCCTTCATGGACCTGCAGTCGAGAAACCGATGCAAAGTGTTTATGCAGGTGAGAGAAGTTCACCTGAGGGCTCTATCAGCGTGCATGCCGAGCGCTGAGAGACGGAGGTTGTGCTGCAGGCAGACTTTTGGACGGCGACTCAGACTTCTCTTCTAGACAAATATTTGTCTACGAGATGACAACAAGACAGGTACCGTCCTCCCGAGTGCACAAAAACACACAAGTGAACACAGCAGCACACAAATCCACACGTCTGTGGACACGTCAGTGCCTGCAGACACTTTAGAAACGGCTGTGCTTCACTCCAACACTTTAACACTAAAGAACACTGAGGAAATGAACAAACTGACAGTTAACAATATGGAAAAATAAAAGGATCTCTCTGCTGCTGAAAAGTGTGAAATAGCTAAATGCCTTGGACACGTAGTGAAAACCTGAGATATTTCATGAAAACTTAATCGGGATCACCGTAACGTTAGGAGATCTGTGGCTGAGTCAGAGCACACACGGGTTCGTGCAGATAAAGGCTCAACGAGGAAGGTTTCTGCAGGACAAATACATCAGATTAAGAGAGCAGCTGCTAAAAGGCCATTACAAAGCAGCAAACACATATTTGAAGCTGCTGGTGCCTCTGGAACCCCACCAACATCAAGGTGTAGGATATTTTGGACAATCTATAATCTTCTAACACAAAAACATACAGTGTTCACTGAAGTAAACACACAGAGCAGTAGTAGATTTTTTTAAATGTGTTTTATTTATTTTCATTTGCTGCTAACTGCCTTGTTTTCATTTGTAGTTTTTGTAGTAGGAAGAACTACAAAATCTACAAATAAAAAAAGTGCAGTTAACAAATGTAGTGCTCTCCACTATGTGAACCCCTCAGCTGAATTTTTAGGTTTTTCAGTTCAAGCCAATGAAATGAAATCCAAAAATTCAACCCCAACAATCAAACGATCCCCTATGAGCAAGCACTCTGGCAACGGTGGAGAGGAAAAACTCCCTTTTAACAGGAAGAAACCTCTGGCAGAACCAGGCTCAGGGAGGGGCGGTCTTCTGCCATGACTGGTTGGGAGGTGAGGGGCAAAATAAAATCAAACATAAAGGAGAGCACATCGTATTTATGACAGGTCGGTGGACTGTGGCTCGAGTTCAAAAGATGCTCGAATCCCGCCTGAGGTGGTATGGACACATGATTCGAAGCGATGAGAACTCAGCAAAAACGGCTAAGAGGACATTCGCTTCAGCCGAAAATCTTAGAGGCAACCCAGAAAGCTGCAGGAAGAGCAATGACACATCCGGCAACAGTTAAACCTACTTCAAGTAGGTTTAGACACCACGAACCTTGGGATTCTCTTTCTGTTGTCTGTTGTACATGTACCGCTGGGCGCTGAAGATTTTCCACAGTTTGTCTGAGTTCTGCGATTTCTTGCCTCAATTGTGTGTTTTCTCGACTGAGTTGTGTGTATTTTTGAGTGAGTTGTGTTTTTTCTCGATCGAGTTCTGTGATTACTCGATTGAGTTGTATGGTCAGTTCAGTAAATTGTTCTTGTTCTTCCCAGAGTTGTGCGTTTGCATGCCTGAGTTCATCTGCCGTACGCTGCAGTGGGTCTGATTGATCTCTGCGTCCCTGTGACATTTCTTTAAAGGTTTAAAGCTCAAAAGTGTCAAAAAAGTTAAATCTCTGAATGATTTAAATGCAAAGGTTAGCTTTGTCTAAACTGTTAAAGGTGCGCCTCTATTTAAGGACTTGTGTGGCAGAGAACGTGATGTCGACCGTGACGTCACGATGATCGTTTAAGAAGATCAAAGGATCATTGTGATGTCGCCGTGACATCACGATGATCGTTTGAGAAGATCAAAGGATCAAAGGAGCGCTGTGGATCATTCTGCGCATGCTCAGATCAATGAACGGGAGAATTATTTGTAAATACTTTGCTATCTAACAAAGGTGCTTTTAGCAACAGCTGGTGGTGATTCATTGTTATCAACCCTTAAACTCGTGAATTGGCTCTCTAGCTTTTACGTTTCGATTGCTACTGTTGTCTATCACATATGTATTATTTGTAACCCAGCTTACCTGTAAAAACAGACACACAGCAGGTAACAAGAACTACTCTGTGCGCCAGCTCGGCACCACTCTTCTTCTAGCGAGGTGTCGGCTACTGATGCGTAAGACACCGAGCGCCCTCTGCTGGCGGAACTTATATTACAGACATTAACGGTAGTTTTCCCCAAAAGAAAGTGACTTGAAGCCTAAAAATAAAATGGGAGGCTGCAATTTTCATGTACTCATCTATATCATAGTGCCACACAAGCCCAAAACTTAATTTATCACATTAAATAAATGTGAATGGCTAGAAAAATCTAAATCAAAATATGAAACTGCAAAATAAAGTTTATTAAAAGCCACTGAGGTTACAGTGATCCTGAATTATATGTGCATGTGCTTTGCAGTACATTAGGCAGGTCAGTTCTTTATTAACGAGGCCACATATTACTGAATAAAGTGAATAATATATGGCTCCACATCCATAAGCACATTTCTCCATTTGTTTTTTACGTTTTTAAACCAGGAAATATTTTATTCTACACAATGAAACCAGAGTCTGCAAGCTTTTTGTTTTGAAAGAAGAATTTGAGCGAATCCCTCCTGCCTCCCATCATCCCAGGACCTGAAGACGTTTCACAACATCAGCTTCTCTCTGGTGTTTTCAGGGAATAAATGGGGACACTGAGCTCGAGCGCTACTCCACCAGCTACAGGTTTAATATCAGATCAACAACAGTAGAAAAACAGAGGCAGAGACTACCAGACAAAAAGAAGAGTAGGAAATCCAACATCATCCAACAGGCTCTTTAAAATAATGCCTCTGTACAGTATTTACACACACACACACACCATCACACACACACACACACACACACACACACACACACACTGAGCACGTTTACAGCTACACACTGAGGAGGAGGAGCCTGTCACTCAGTCAGTACAAGGAAGCAGTCTGAATACTGCCCTCTGATTTTCCGGCCCTCCTTCATCCAGTGTTCTCTTTATTTCATGTGAAGCTGAGACGCATCCAGGTAACGGTGTGATGTCATCCGGAGCTGAGCCCGTCCTTCTGAAAGAGGTCAGAGGTCACCTAGTCGTCCCTGCAGGTACGTCACTGTGAGCTCTGCCCACTTGCATCCCAGCAGCACCTGTTGGCCAACGGGACCGCCCAGAACCAGCAAAACCCAACGGGACCAGGATCCGGTCCAGCGAAGGTCGGAGCAGTTGGCTGGACGTCCAGGCAGAGATATCAAACATACACAGAAAACCACAGAACTGATGTCATGGAAACAGAAACGCTTCTTCACGTGATCCAGTCACATGACTCGGAGAGGCATAGAGGCTGGCCAATCAGGTGTGCCTGTGGAAAGTGAGAGGAGATCACGGGTCAGAAGATTTTACCAGGGAATGGTTTGAAATTAAAACAAAGAAGAAGAAGGAGGTGATGATGATGAGGAGGCTGATGTCCTGTTCAGTAACTCTGGTTTTTTTACACTGAGATTCACTGCTCTGACCAGTAGGTGGAGCTGCTGCACTGAGACACCTGAAGCAGGGCAGGTGAATTTCAGTACAGGTGGAGAGGAGTGGCACAGAAGTCCAAGCATGTTCATGGATGTGATGAGCACCTGCGCATTACTCACACATAACTGCTTTTTATTAATTGTGAGTTTTTGGTGTGTTAAAAAAAAAAGGAGCAAGAAAGAGCAATAGCAAAAAACTAAAACACTTCCTGTGTGTGTGTGTCTTACCGTTCTCACCTCCGTGCGGGCGGGTACATGGACGGGGCGGACGCTTGCTGACTGGCGACGATGGCGGAGGACGAGAGGCCTGAAACAAAGACAGGATGTCAGAACTGAAACAGACAGGCTCGCACACGCCACTCATTAAAAGCAGCTGCAGGCTCAGAGGGGTGAGGTGGGCGGGCTCAGAGGGGTGAAGTGGGCGGGCTCAGACGATCCCTTTCCAGCTGTGAATCATGGGAGGAGAGGTCAGCTTGGTTTGGGGTAACCTTCAGCACCAGGTATTACCCCGTCCTCCTCTGCTACAAACGTTGTCAGCGAGTGTATGAACAGACTGCAGGGCTGACAGCATCTACCTGCATTCACAAACAGCCATGGTGATGTCACACAGACATGGTGATGCCACACAGCCATGGTGATGTCACACAGCCATGGTGATGCCACACAGCCATGGTGATGTCACACAGACATGGTGATGTCACACAGCCATGGTGATGCCACACAGCCATGGTGATGTCACACAGCCATGGTGATGCCACACAGCCATGGTGATGTCACACAGACATGGTGATGTCACACAGCCATGGTGATGCCACACAGCCATGGTGATGTCACACAGACATGGTAGTGCCATGGTGTGGCACTACCATGGTGACTTCACGTGAACATCTTAAAAACAAATGACGCCTGTTTCATTTCAGTGTTTCTGCGCTATTTTCAGACCATCGGATACCTGAATTTGTAGAGAGGGTTAAACACAAACCTACAAACACTGTGGAGCCTCGGCTCTAAAATCTTAATACTTAATACTAAAATTTTAATACTCCCACTACACACCGAAGTGCATTATACTTCACAATAACATCTTCTACTATTTTAAAAGCGTAAGTGAGTTAGAGTCCAAGAGCCTTTTTCAGTGCTGTTCATCATCTTCGTACGTCCGCCTAACCACTGTTAATACAGTGAAGACTCCACTCTTTGTACCATTTCATCCTATTTTCTGCTTCCTAACACAGATTAGACCTGTGGTTCATAAATTGAATACGCTGCGTGTGGCTTTGAACCTGCAGGTTCTGGTGCCGTGCTGTGGAAGTTTGACCCTCAGCAGCTACTCGGACTCTCACTTCGACAGCTATGTGCTGCAGCCCGTGGAGGACGGTTATAAGACTGCGGTCGGGAAGCTCTGTCTTCAACACAAGCCAGTCTGTGCTGCTCATTGTTGCCAGAGGCTGAGTTTAAATGCACCGCTGTCCTACTTTTACATATAAAAAGAGGCTGTTTAATAGCTTCTTTTTCTCTGGGTGTGTTACAGGAGGTCCAGATCCAGGACAGGCAGGTCCTGCTGGGATGCGGGTTCCCGGCTCCAGTGTCGATCCCCATCCTGTTCGAGGAGACCTTCTACAACGACCGGGAGCAAAGCTACAGCATCCTGTGCGTCTCCAGGCCCATGGAGGTGGACCCGAGCCTGTCCGAGGTCAGCACGCCGTCTTCTTACAGCCTGAGGAGCCTGGAGGACGTCAGGGAGTTCCTGGGCCGCCACGCCCAGAAGATGGACAAGCACATCCAGAGCTTCTGTCAGGCCTTCAGGGAGCAGGAGAGGAAGGGACTCCAGCACCACACAGTAGGGATGACAGATACAAAACACAGCCCTGGTTATAAACGGACTAGAGTGACAAACGGGGCTGAAGGAAACAGAGCTCTGGGCGTGTCTGACCTGAACTAGTTCATGCCTTCATTACTTCCAGGCTGGACTACTGTAATTCATTATTATCAGGATGTCCTAAAAACTCCCTGAAAAGTCTTCAGTTAATCCAAAATGCTGCAGCAAGAGTACTGACAGGGACTAGAAAGAGAGAGCATATTTCTCCTGTTTTGGCTTCCCTTCATTGGCTTCCTGTTAAATCCAGAATTGAATTCAAAATCCTGCTCCTCACATACAAGGTCTTAAATAATCAGGCCCCATCTTATCTTAATGACCTTGTAGTACCATATCACCCTATTAGAGCACTTCGCTCTCGCTCTGCAGGCTTACTTGTTGTTCCTAGAGTATTTAAAAGTAGAATGGGAGGGAGAGCCTTCAGTTTTCAGGCCCCTCTTCTGTGGAACCAGCTTCCAGTTTGGATTCAGGAGACAGACACTATCTCTACTTTCAAGGTTAGGCTTAAAACTTTCCTTTTTGCTAAAGCATATAGTTAGGGCTGGACCAGGTGACCCTGAATCCTCCCTTAGTTATGCTGCAATAGACGTAGGCTGCCGGGGATTCCCATGATGCATTGAGTTTTTCCTTTCCAGTCACCTTCTCACTCACTATGTGTTAATAGACCTCTCTGCATCGAATCATATCTGTTATTAATCTCTGTCTCTCTTCCACAGCATGTCTTTCATCCTGTTTTCCTTCTTTCACCCCAACCGGTCGCAGCAGATGGCCGCCCCTCCCTGAGCCTGGTTCTGCCGGAGGTTTCTTCCTGTTAAAAGGGAGTTTTTCCTTCCCACTGTCGCCAAAGTGCTTGCTCATAGGGGGTCATATGATATGATTGTTGGGTTTTTCTCTTTTTCTCTGTATTTATTATTGTGCTATCTACTGTACAAAATAAAGCGCCTTGAGGCGACTTTTGTTGTGATTTGGCGCTATATAAATAAAATTGAATTGAATTGAATTGAATTAAAATAGCATATTCTGCACATAAAATGGCACGCCTTGCAGGTTTTGTCATTCTTTTACCACAGACAGACAGTTTTGCGCTCCCATGACGATACGGAGATGAAACGAGCAGACTGAAAGCATTCACACAGGATCAGAGGAGGAGTAGGAAGTGGACTTGATTTAAACTTTTGCATCCAGGCTGACACAGTAAATAAGAATATTCTCAGGAGGGACAACCCAAGGTTCAGTATCTGGGATCGAGCCGGGGATCAAACCTCCAACCTTTCGCTGTACCTCCTGATCCACAGCTACCCCGAGCTCACAGCACCTGGTTCAGCACCTGGTTAGCTCTCGAGATCAAGCGTGCTCAGACTGGTGATGTCGTGTTGGTTTAAAATAAACGTTACACCCAGTAACTGCACCATCTGGTGGTAAAAACTGGTATTACACGCAAGTGCAGCCCGGCCCGGTTTTTGCCTTTAACACGACACAGAGCAGTCTGTATGATATGAATCAGGACACTTTAGTTAATGCCGTCCTCACAGAGGATACTTACTCATCCTCATCATCCGCCAGCTCACGGTCATCTTTGCTTTGCACCTCCTCCCACGTTTTTCCCAGTTCCTGACAGGACAGGAGGGACGCTTTAAAATCAGAATCGGAACAATACATTCAGGTAGCGCGTTTGCTTCTACAGAACTGCTTCGTTTATCCTGATGTGGAAGCGTGTGGCGAGTGTGTCGCTGGGTTTTACCAGGTGGTTGATGACGGAGAAGCGGTCGTACTCGTGGTTTTTGGCGTTGATGCGGCGGTGAGCTTTTTTCCTCGTGTGATCCTTCAGCGTGGTTTTATCTCGAAACGTTTTCTCGCAGTACAGACACTGCAGACTGAAGCAAGGGGAGCAAAATGAAAAGGCGGGCGAAACAAAACAAAAGTTAACGCTGTGAATAAAAAGCAACGATTAGCGTACCTGTCCAGTTTGTCCTGCAGCGTGTCGAGGAACTCGCTGCAGTAGACGATGTTGTCCGGCAGTCTGATGCTGAAGGAATGCTCTCTGGCCATGTGGTTCAGCAGAGACGACCTGGAAACAGCACGTGGAGCCATTTTTAATAAACAAAAGAAAACATCAGCTGACATCATCACTGTTAGCACTGCGCTGCAGTCCTTTGGGCTTCGTCCAGAAGTTCCCATTTGGACAAGACTTCAAGATCCATACAGCGTGCCCATAGTGGCAGACAGAGGGAAGCAACCTCTCTCGCCATGGGCCGCTGTATGTCCAAATGTGAGGAGACCCGGAGCGGACACGGGTTATGTCTCTCGGCGTCCTCCCACAAGGAGCTGGAGGTGGTGGCTGTGCAGAGGGAGGCCGAGCATCTGCGAACCAACACAGTGACTGAAAATGGATGGATGGAAGCTTAACTGGAGGTAAAGACACAGATCCACACAAGAACTGTGGTAAACACCAGTGAGGAGCCAGTCACACCTTCATGCCATTCATGAACCAGCGCACACCTGCACAGGTCTGAGACCTGACCCTTAGTAGAACAGGAAGAAGGATGAGGAGCTGCACTGGTCTCAGATCAGCTTCTTGGTTCAGGCTCAGACATGTCACTGAATGATGTTTATGGAATTATGCATCAAAGCAGCTTTTTGGGGGTTGGATCATAAGAGGATGACTACAGGAAGCAAAGAAGCTTTTAGTCACATGATTTCAGGAAGCTCTACCTTCTGTCTACTCTAATCTAACACACGTGAGGTTTCCAGGAATGATGGGAATCCTGCGGCGCTTTACCGGTTTCCCGTGAACTCTTCGCTGCAGAACATGCAGAGACGATGGAAGCTGCTGTCGTCTCGCTCCTTCTGCTGCTGCTCCAGGACCTCCTCCTGTGGGAGCACAGAAGAAGAGCTCAGAGGAATTCTTCAGAAAGCTACCTCAGAGTGCTCAGATATTTAAAGTGCAGAGGTTACAACGACACAAAGCATGTAAAATCATCACTTAAATCTGCAATTTTTCTGATTTTTCCTGATTTTCAGACTTTGCCTCAAAATAAAGTTTAAAAGAAACGAAACTTCCAGCAGCACAAGATTCACTCAGGATGCTCCGAGTGTCACGTCTCCTCACCAGTCGTTTCTGCTGCAGCTTCTCTCGGAGGACTCTGTCTTCTGGAAGGACGTCACACAGCAGGAAGTAGTCCTCCTGCTTCTCTCTCAGGTCAGCGAGGAAGAAGAGTTTTTAATGAGTCATTAATCAGAGCTGGAGGAAGTGTATGTGGTTCACTTTGAAAGGTCAGGTCCTCTGTGGGTTTGAGTGAACTCACCGACTGGGCCCGTGGAGTTGGTTTTGATGACGCTGCAGAAATCTGTGACCGGCTGCTCGAGGAATCTGCCCTTCCAGTACAGCAAGTACCTGATGGAGGAAACTCGTCAGTAAAAACCGCAACCGACTCACAGCCAGGTTTACCGGCGCACAGAAACACTTCGTCACGGTTCATAAAAGCAGCGCACTAACAGGCGTGGACATGCTGGACTTGTTGTATATATGTATACTTGTAAGGTAAGGGTTTCCCCCCATCACCCCAAATAATTACAGTAAGTCTTTGGTGAAATGATCGAGTTCCAAATGCTAAAAACATCCAAACGTGTTCCCGAGAGTTAAACGAGTGAGCCGGAGCATGTGTGGCTCGTACTTTGGGACGTCTGCGATGACAAGCTTGTGCTCCATCAGCAGGTGTCTGAGGAGGACGTCTTTCTGCGGCGGTGGGACGGACTCAGAGCAGAGCAGGCAGACCAGCGGCTCGGAGCCGGGACATTGAACACCGGGAGGGCTGGAGGTGTCAGCAGGCTGATCGGGGAAACACAGCGGCTCCAGAATGGTGTCCTTACCTGAGAAAGCAGAAGAGAGACTACACCTTATATACCACACACACACTCTACTCCAGACCAGGTGAGTCAAAACCAAGTGGAAGCGAGAATGTACAGCCTGGCATGAAGAAGCATTTCTCCCTGATCTACAAAAATCTCTCTGTATACAATTATTTTTTCATCACCCGTGGGGACAAAACTATGATCTAAAAGTTAAAAAAAATTAATTAATTAATTAAATAACTCATTAGTCGAGCTCAGACTTTACACGCTGTTAAATCCTGAATAAACTTCACAGCTGTCAGACTGAGTGTACTGACTGAATATAGAGATTGCTGTATAATCAGAGTTAGCAGCCCAGCTATTTCCTAGCCTGCTAGCTTAGCCGGGCGGTTTCCCGCCTGCTTTTCTGATTTTTTTAGCCTTTTTTCTGCTGATTGTGAATTCCCACAGACTCGGAGAGTCACCGACACCCAAACCTTTGCACGCAGACCACCAGATATCAGCATTATAGCCGCGGACACGTTTAAAAAGTCACACTTACTGTCTTTACTCGGCTCGCTGGCGGCGATGTCTGGTGTCACGTGGTGCAAATAACATAAATCGAACCAATCGGAGGCCGTAAAATGCCAACGAAGCGCCTTCGCGGACCCCCGGTAAAACACGAATTAGAAAAGGTGCATTTAAGTGGTTCAAGGAAATATGAAAACTTAGGTTTCGAAAGCTGAAGGTTAATTAATGTGAATGAAGTTGACTAACATGTAACATTGGACGCTGTTGCATATATATAGCAAATAATATAAATCACATGAACACTCAGATCCTCAAGATATACCTGAGAGTGTTCTCTTAACATGAAAGTTTAGTGTTCATAAATCCCCATTTATTAACATTACATTAGCATATGTGTCCTCCCCTCTATTACAGATTTTGAAAGGAAACGTTATTTGTGAATGTGTATCATGTGTACAGGTGTAAGGTTTCCTAAAATAAAAGTCTGAAAATAACATTTAAGTTTCTGTACAGGGGGGCACAAGAAGGCTGGATATGGTGCAAAATCTTAAATAAATGTCCCAAGTTTTATACGTGAAGTCAGTTTTAAGGTGGAGTGGCTGCTGATGACACACAGCTCATCATCCAGCTTGGATTCAGGAATTCACTGGAAGCACGTTGTGGTCAAAGACCACTGGGGGGCACAAACAGCTCAGTGTTCATCCTGCAGTCTGACTCACTCTCAGGTTTGGTGCTGTTATTCTCAAAAAAACAAAAACAAACTATAGATAAAATCAATGACAGCAATACTGCATAAATAATAAACCTTTCTCCCTTTAAGCACAGAATGAAAATATGAAAACACACTGTCAGCTGTTTTTTTTTTAATATTGCAAATACATACATGATGTGATGTCATGCCATGGTGATAATCTCATATATGACACGTTATTATGACTCTGTAATCACCGAAAAGTGCTCAGAGTCAGTCTTTGTGACTGCAGTTTTTTAGTCGAGCATAAAAAACAAAGTGTTTCACAAACACTTTGAACCAGTATATAAAAAAATATTTTGAGTTTTAAAAGTTCATGTTCACTGGCGCACGCACTACCAGACACTCCTTCTCCATGCTTCATGGTGGGAACCATGCATGTAGAGACCATCGTTCACCTTTGTGGAACCAAAGATCTCAAATTTGGACTCATCACACCAAAGCACAGATGGTCTAATGTCCATTCCTTGTGTTTCTTGGCCCAAACTAATCTCTTCTGCTTGCTATTTGACCATAAAGGCCTGATTCACACAGTCTCCTCTGAACAGCTGATGTAGAGATGTGTCTGTTACTGGAGCTCTATGTGGCATTAATCTGAGTAGCTGTTAACTTGTGATTTCTGAGGCTGGTGGATGAATGTATCCTCAGCAGCAGAGGGGACTCTGGGTCTTGCTTTCCTGGGGCGGTCCTCGTGTGAGCCAGTTTCTTCGTAGCGCTTTATGGTTTTTGTGAAGTTTTTGCAATTTCCTGGACTGACTGACCTTCAGTTCTTAAAGTAAGTACAGACTGTTGTTTCCTTCGCTGATTGGTTCTTGCCATAATATGAATTCTAACAGTTGTCAAATAGAGCTGTCAGCTGTGTACTAGGCCTGCACAATAAATCGAAAATTTATTGTCATCGCAATATCAGCCTGTGCGATGGGCCCATTGCAAAAGACGGCGTAAACTGCGATAATTGGGTACCTTAAAATGTTTACACACATGCTTTAAATAATTTGCCAATCAAAGAAACCCCTTTACGCATTTGACCAGTCGAATAGAGCCCTTCACGGCTATGGCGTTATTTTTGTGCCACTATTCTGAGCGCATGTAAAAAAAATTTGAGCACACGTAAAAAAAATTTGCAGGTGCAAGTGTTGCATTTTGAGGAGAAATTTATTTTGAGCGAAGAAAAGCTAAATTTGAGTGAACAAAATTCATTGCTGCGTGCAAAAATGTATTTCAGTGTTTGCTATTATCCACACACACACACAACAGCAGCCCCTCTCGCTCAGTTTTTGCATTTGCGCTCGCAATGTGTTGCTCGCGCTCTCAACATTTCTGCCCGTGCGCGCTCAACTCTTTCTGTACAGCGTTATATTTGTGCCACAAAACCAGCCAATCACAGACTTGGATGCAAAAAAATCTGATTGGCTGTTTTGGTCTCCAATCAGCTCGAAATGACGAAATGCAATATCCCAGAATCCATTTCGTCCAAAACTCAAACGAGGCAGTGGCGGAGGAACACAGAGTGGTGGAGTTTGAAATATTACTATTTCTGTGTCACAGAATAAACTTTTAAGATATTTTCATGCGAGAATGGTCCTGTGTAAACTTGTAATATCTGCTCAATTTATCAAGACATCACATATTTGCATAAGTGCTCTAACGTTTTGCTCATGCATTAACTCAGCCAGTTAATGCGAGACAAATCCAGCTGCTCATTAAAGCTTTCTGGTTTGATCAGAAACTAAAACATTGGTCCATACACCTGAAAGTCCCAAAAACGCATTGGATGTATCCGTGTATTTCCGCAGTGCTGATGCTGCGCTGAGCGGAAAGCTCCTGAAGCTTTTGAAGTGTCGGAATGTGGAAAGCTAACAACGTCCCTCTCACCGGTAGGCTAAGTGATTTTTAGCCAATTACAAGTTGAGTCTGGTAGTTGGGGTTGTTAGCTAAGATACCGTCATTAAGGAGTGGCACAACTAATTTGTGTATGCGAGCTGATTTGCGATGTGCACCGCTGGCCCGGCCTTTTAGTTTTTAATGCACCTTCTCAGATTAATTCACTGCGTGTCGTGCCCAGGGCTGGACTGGGACAAAAAAATCGGCCCGGGCATTTTGACTAGAGACTGGCCCACCAGGTATTAAAGCCATAAAGCCTTTGAATGAAAACAAATGCTGTTGTGACTAAGGATGGGTACCGGTATCCGGTGCCATTATGGTTCTGACACAAACGGTAGTAACCAGACCGAAAAGCAGCGCACATTTCGGTGCTTTATTTCAGTGCTTTTTTTTACTGAGATGTCATACACTTTGGATTCTAGCCAATCATTTTACCTTTGCAAGCGTAGTAGGCGGGCCCAGGTACGTACGTTCTTTTAGAGCAGAGCTACAGATTAAAAATGCCCAAAGCGAAGCAGTCAAAGTCTGGCTGTACTTCACAGCAAAAGATGCAAACTCAGCAGCCTGCAACAAGTGCTTTAAGGTGATACTGTGCAAAGGAGGGAACACCTCCAATCTGATGAAACACCTGGTGACGTATAGCATTTTGTTAAAAGCCGAGAAATGCACCGTATTTGATAGCTTGCTGCGAGACCTCACGTCGTGCACATCTACTGCGGGTGTGGTGCCTGTTATCGGTCCCGGAGTTAGCAACATCCCCCAAGAACCCGAAGAGGAGAGTCCTGGCCCCTAGCCCTGCCAGTGTAGCAGAAATGATGAGGATGATGATGGCAGCAGCAGCCGTTCTTCTCTGCGTGAGTAGCTTCATGTTGTTCGTGTGTAATTTACGTTGAGTAGGCTAACCACGCTATTAAATAATGCATGTAAGGTGAACTAGCAAACACCCTCGTAACTACGAGTAACTACATGCAGCTGTCTTCTTGTTTGATGGCAGATGCTCCTTTCACCCTGGCCAAAAAGGCTAAAATGACCAAAGAAAAAGTGGGAAACAGCTAAACATGAGAGGTTTTTGGACAAAGTGTGTGTTCTCCATTCTTTAAGCACCGGTTCAAGCACCGTTTAAGCACTGGCACCGTTTCAAAAGTACCGGTTTGGTACTGGTATCGGATAAAACCTAAACGATACCCATCCCTAGTTGTGACAGTGATGTACAGTCTTGTTGGTATATGTATGATTTCTATACATTTTATGTCAGATAAAAACTTTGGTTGTAAGATTCAGATAATTATTTAATAACAGCCAGACATTTTAAATGAGAATAATAAAGAAAAGTATTTCTTTGTGCCCCCCTCTCCCTGTTACTGCCCTACCTGGCCCCCTGGCAACACTTTGCTAGACCCGCCCCTGCACGGTTACCAGCTGTCAGCTACTTAGAAAAGGATCCTGGTGTTATTTGTCTACCAGAAACAGTTCATAACTTCCCTTCAACTCATCCATGGCACCTAAAAGGTAAACCTGTTTCTCCATCACCTGTTCAGCTCTGATGATCCAGTAAGGACATCTCCTGGTGTCATCTTCATGTTTCCCTCTCACCACATATCCAAACTGACATCATGACCAGCAGCTTTACAGCTGTGGCTCCAGCAAACGTCAGCTGATACTAGAAATTAATATTAACAACAGCTGATCAAGCTTAAACGTGCTGCTGTTGTTTTTTTGTTTTTTTTTAAACCTGTCCCGTTTGGTTCTTTTGCCATCAGAATTATTGTCTAAAGGCGAAGAAAGATGCCCAACGGATTTACTTTACCAAATGGACCATCCCAGCCTTGCCGTAATGGTCCATTTGATTTACCTTTTATTGTTTATTTTATTTAATTTATTTATTTATTTTTTTTACTTGCTAGATACGGGACAGGGGAAAAGAAAAGGGAGAAAGAAAGAGGGGGAAGAAGAAAAAAAAACAGCGAAGAAGAGGGACGGGGATAAAGGGCAAAAAACAAAAACTAACAAAATAAGCAGACAAAAAATACATATATCGATCACCTGGATCACCTGTTGGGAAAGAAAAAAGAAAACAAGCAGAAGAAAACGAGAGTAATAGAATAAACAACATCACAATGATATATGGGAATATAACACTAAATACTTAATATTAAACATTATTGTGCAGCACGTAAGATCGACAGCGCACAGTGTGCTTTGAGGTAGGAGCCAAAAAGGGTGTAGTTTGTGTGTGTGATCACCTGTGTGTACACCTGTGAGCATGAGCGCGCTTGTATTTAAAAGGTTCCTTAATGTAATGATCTGCTAGAGGGTGTGGGGGGCCACAGTCCCATCCTCCAGGGCATGAAGCAGGTATGGAGGAGATCAAAACTCCAGACATCCAGAGGCCCCCAGAAAACAAGAGACCAAGGAAGACCAACAGAGGGGCAGCCGCGCCACTGTCCCAGAAAGAGCTGAGGAGAGTCCCAGATGAGGGATCACTCAGCAGCCGCGGAGCAGAAGCCAGGGGGGGTTGCAGTGACGTGCCCGTGAGCTCCGCCGGCAGCCAGCTGTGCCTGAGTGACCGAGCCCCAGGCCGAGAGGCCGAGGGCACCCCACCCCCGAAGTGGCCCGAGCGAGCCCCAGGTTCCAGGCCCCGATAAGCAGCCACCAAGGAGTGAGCCGGTGTGTACCCGGACGCCCACCCCCGGACACAAAGAACCACCAACGCATCGATGTCTGAGGGCGTCTGCCACCGGCAGGGGAAGTGGTGGGGGGAGATAGGCCTCCAAACCTTGGAGGGCCTGAGATGTCCCCAGAGAGGTGGCGTCTGATACCCAACCTGACATATAGACACAGACATACAGGCACACACAGATACAAACATCCATTCCCACCCTCATGCTCTCATAGGCAATTACTCCACACTCAACCAACGTGGAGACAGACATAAAGAGACGCTGTACACACAATCACACTCCCCAAGCGTACTCTAAGAACCGGGTCTAGGTACCCTTGCCCCTGGAGGGGGAAACTGCACCCAGACACAGGTGGTGTTACCCTTTTCCCTGCAGTGGGGAGAAGCAGACTGCCCCGACTCCGCAGCAGCAGGGAGGCCCCACACACCAGACCCCAGTCGGACGACCAACTCCTCCTCCTAGCCCCCCCGCTCCAGCAGGCCGCAGAGACCGGGGGTGTGAGAAGACTCCAAACCTCCCTCTACCCGCTCATATGTAGTGTTGATGTATATGTGTTCTAAGGTGCAATTAAAACCCAGGAGGGCATGGAGCTACCTGCCAGAGAGCAGCAGGTAAGCGCATAGCCCCTCCTGATAGCCCTCAATGTCTACGTGTATTTAAAATTGAGAGGTGGGCAACGACGCCAGGGGTGAGGTGTACACCCTGATGGTAATTTGGAGTCCGTGTTGTGAGCCCACCCCCAAGATCCTATATGTATGTGTTATGAGAGTGTGAGTAATGTGAATGTCTAAGTTGTGAGATAAAATTGAGGCAGAGGCAGCCAGAAGGGGACAGAGGGGGGGGGGGGGATGCCTCCTCTGCACCCTGGTGACACACCCCTACCCCAAGGCCCTGCATGTGTGGGTGATTGTGGTGGAGCGGGAAGAGGGAGGCAGCTGGAGATGGGGAGGGAAGGAAGGGAGGGGCAAGTGACCCCTCCCTGGGGCCAGCTCCCCCGCTGATCCCAGTAGGCACCCCCATGCTCCGCAACCCGCCAGGGAAAGGGGGCCCAGGCCCATCCGGACCAGGGCCCAGTGCAGCAGCGCTGCTGTTGTTTAGCGCGACATCCGCTGGTTTCTTCTTTCTGGTGCAAAACAAACAAGAGAGAAAAGCCGATCAGCTGATCATTGATCAGTTTCATGATTGAAGTAGCAACAGGAGAGAGAGGGGAGAGAATGAGAGAAGAAGAGGCAGCTGTGCAGCATAATGACAGAATAAATCCACCTTTGTGTCTTTTTCCATTCTAGCTGAAGTCCGGGACAAACTGCGTCCCCTCTCAGCTCAACACGAAACGCGTAATATTTTCTCTGAATGCGGGACGATTCTATCTTTTTATGGGACGGTTGGCAACTCTACTAACTAACCATATGAATAAAATAAAGTTCACTATCACATCAAAGCACCCACCCAGCTGTATAGAAACTCCGTCATGCTAGCTAGTACGCAGTACGAGTTATTGTAACTGACTGTAAAAAGTGTTATGAGTTCAAAGTATTGGAGATGGATACAAGAGGAAAACCACAATAACAACACTGGTCCGGCCGGGTTGAGTCAAACGATGATTTTAATGAACACACGTGTGGGAGATCCTCACTGTACGCAGACAGCATCAGATCTCAAAATGGTGGAGCATTGCTCAAACTCTTATAGCCTCTAGTGGCCCCCACCTAGTCATAAAAGCCTAAACATTCACATTCTTTCTCTCACACGGCGCCTAAGCCAGGACCTCGGCTCCCTGTTTATCTGCTCCTGCTGAGATGGGGCAGAAAACCTCTCTGGCACATTCTGCTCCCTTCTAATCAGACAAATAAGACCATGACTCTCTGAAAACAGTATTTCTTATAATTCAGCCATATAATGCATCATAAAACAATATCATTCATTCACAATAAATCAACAGTCTAATGTAATGCAAATCAGTTTAACAAATGTAATAGTTATCACCTTCTTCTAATTCAGGAGAATAATGCAAACTAAAACTACATAATAATTTCACCATCTTTAATTAGGGGTATAACATGGCATAAGGTAATATTATAATCCCACAAAAGTCAGCACAACGAAAATAAACTCCACCTAAACTTGGTTTATATCTGACCCAGATAGACTGCAGGTCATAACTTCTTACCTGAAGTTCAGTTCACCTGACACTCGGACCAGCGGCCACCTCAGGTCTCTCCTCTTGCCTCCCCTTTCTCTCATCCACCTGCTGGCCTCCACCACTTGCTAATGTTACTGAATCTGTGGAAGCTCCGCCATAGTCACCACCAAACAACTGAGTTATTTTTACGCACCTTTCATTGTTTATACAGTTACAAAAAAAAATTAAAAAAATCATCGGCCCACCAACCAAATGCCCGGTATGCCCGATGGCCAGTCCAGCTATGGTCGTGCCATCAGTTAACCCTTCGCGTGCCAACTGTGGCACGCGTGCCTAGGGTTGCCGACCCCTGTTCTATATATTGACAATACACTGCACAATCATAGTTTCTAAGTTTTAAAGCTTTTTGTCAATTTTCCACCAATGAATCTTTAAGTTGACCTTTGAGATCTCGCTGAACAAAACTCTTCCAGCCATCCTGACAGAATGACACGCAAACGCTCAAAACCACTGACAGGGCGATGACTCGTGTTCCCAAACTATTGTCTGCTGGAAAATCATCGGGGATCTAAGATGTTACTTAGTCACTAACAGATCCAATTCATCTAAATATTTCTGAAGACCGTGTGTACTCCTGGGTCATTAAGGTGATAAATCAATAAATAGCAATAAAGGACTGCACTGTGTTACTTTTAAGAAAAGTAATGAGTAACATGTCAAATAGAGATTACTTTGAGTAACAACCCAAACACTGATCTTCTGCAGCAGAGAAAGAAACCCGACAAAGAGCCCAAATCTTTGGCCGCGCCTCTAAACTCATCAGATCCAAAGTCAAATAAGCGTCAGCATTATCCAATCTTTAAGTGATGATCTGATGAATCCTGCTTCTGCCCCAAACTACTCTGCGTTTGTGTTTTTAACGTGTTGTAATGCTTTGTATGTTGTTCAATTTAATCTCAAAAAGCCCCTAAAAACAGTCAGTGATCACTGTCGGCCTCTCTCAGTTTTTATCATCGCTCTTCATTTTAAAGCTCAGTTTTTAAACCCTTAGGTGTAACTCCAGCCCAGCCCATGCAGCAGTATATTAATGACTAACCTCATATTGTGGATGGATTATCTCAGTTGTTCTCCTGACTGAAGTTTGGTCCGTTTACAGCATCCTGCCATGCGATTGCATTTGTCCCTAACCATCAGGAACCCTCACGTTAACTTTTATCGAGTGGAAAAAAGTTAGCGTTCATCCTCCAGCTTCACTGTGTTTATGTTATGCTAACACAGCTGTGTTGCTAGTGATCACGTAGCACATCATTATAAACCAGCTAGCCCAACTTCAGTAACCCTACAAACGTCACTGCTGTTTAGTTTTCTGTCTTCATTTATGTTGGAAGTGATAGCAGAGCTGTACGTTTGAATTGTTTCAGAAATCTCTCAGTCAGAACATGCTACAGTCAGGTCCATAAATATTGGGACATCGACACAATTCTAACATTTTTGGCTCCATACACAACCACAATGGATTCCAAATGAAACGAACAAGACATGCTTTAACTGCAGAGTGTCAGCTTTTATTTGAGGGTATTTACATCCAAATCAGGTGAACGGTGTAGGAATTACAACAGTTTGCAAATGTGCCTCCCACTTCTTGAGGGACTGTTGGGTTCAGGAATTGAGGAGGAAGACCAAAATAATGACCACTGATCCGGCCGGGTGCAATTAGACGGCATTTTAATGAATACACGCAGCGTGGAGCCAACACTGTACAGATTCAGTGTTGAACTCCCTTACAATAGTCAGAACCCAATATTTATAGGGGTGAAACAGTACAGCCCCCCTTTCTGTTGCCAGGCAGAAACCAAAACCACAATGACTTTTAACATAGTTTAAAAAGAACATCGTCTCGTCTCCATCCAGGTGCCTTCCTGTTGTCCCCGGACGCTCGCCTTCGCTGTCGCTTGTCTCTGGAACATCCTGCACCTGCTTCTTCATCAAACAGTCACATATGCACGCACAATTTTTGCAGTTGCAAGCAAAACATAAGATTAACTTTTACCTATATAACTGAGTGTGTGTGTGTATGTGTCAGCCTCTGCTTGCACTTTGTTTCACCTCTCAGCTCCCCAGCTAGACCTTAACCTTTCCACTAGACAGAAGGCCAGCACAACTGAAACTATGTGTGTGCCGATCTTGACTTATATGTAAAATGTATAAAACAAATGTTCCAATCTAATACAACTACTTAAAGCTTAATCAGCGATAAATGCATAAAAGACACCCTACTCTTAACTTGCACTTAGACTCTGGTTTCAGTTTTGCTTCTGCAGAAGCATGCCTTGCAGAAGTGTTTCCTGTCTCATTTTGGCACAGAGTATTTCCTGTCCCTGCAGCTCAGTTTCTCACCCACTGAAGACTTCAGTGTAAGAATATAAAAACATTCAAAAGCCTTTAAAATTATAGATTCAACTCAACAGTTTAAAGTGGTTCTTCTTGGACCTGTAATAAAGACTAATATAATACCAATATGTTTGAACATCTGAATGCATCCGCATGCAACATCACTATTAATAATGAAATGGTAATGATGATTATAAAAATAGCAGCAAATAATAGCAGTAAATATTTCTCCTCTTGACACTCCCTCTCTTGGTGACCCTTAAAAAGGGTCACCACACTTCATCTGTGGCCTTCCTCTGACCCTCTCAGCTGCTTCCCTGTCCACCCATGATGTAATGGACATTGGGGTCACTGTTCCCGCTTTGACCCTCTCTAGGCGTCCTCTGGCTCAGCAAATCAGACATTCTCATGTCATCTAGGTGGTCCAGTAATAAAATGCCAGCTCCTACTTGAAAACACTTCATGCTTAAGTGGTCTCTGCTCCTTTTCTGGGTCCCTCTCTAGTGGACATCTTCTCCTCTAAGGGATAGAAAACACTTTCTCCCTACTACTACTCCCTACCTTATGTCCCTCAATTGTTATCTTTATTCAACCCTGATCCAACCTAATATTACTCAAAACATGTACCTAATTACGTTTTCGGCTTTTATTTCCATATATTATTCAACCTTACTCATCATGTATAAAACTCTCAAAGTGCTGCTTTCACATCCACTTCCTGTTGCACGCTCTCTTCTCCCTTATCTGATCATCAACATCCTGTGCTGTTGCAGCTGCATGTAAGTCACCTTTCACAAGAAATATCATCATTTAAACTTATTCTTCTACAAAATCAAAAACTTCAATCAGCTAAGTGTAAGCATATAATCAATAGCTCCTAAATAAATTTCATCATTGCTGAAAGCTGCTTAAAACCACTCTAACTGTATTTTAGAACTCACATTTCCTGTGTTACAACCTGTTCTTGGTATAACATTTTATTTCATTTTTCTGCTCTTAATGTAATGGTACACTCTAATCTATACTTTATCAGACTTAACCAAAATATATAAGCTTTCTCCCCTTTTGCTTCTGTTTTAAACAAAAACTTGGTCACTTCAACAAGCATTTGTTATTCTGTAACTGCATTTTATATAATAAGACTAATTTAGAGCTGCATGTGTTATCGCAATATTTTACATGTCACACAGTTTAGTTACAGGCAAAACTCCTATTCAAACAGAGGCTAAATGGATTTGAGGCCTTTGGCCTGGAATCAATACTGTCATGTGTGGTTATGGACTCTATATGTCTGTAAGCGTGTGCGGCCTTCCATGCTCTGTCATCTTGCACAATAAATTGCTTGGACATCGCGCCAAACAAAGCTTCTGACCTTCAGTTATTGACTTGAGCAACATTTCTTTAATAAGCACAAAATGCAATGTGTATGAAATCATTTCTATGTATGTAATCTTCAATGCTATTCCTTTGGGTCAGTGACACTTTTAACATCCTCATAAAAAGCTCTCCTCTACCCTAGAAATAAATCTATTTAATATCTGTTTCTAAAGCCTACATTATAACAGCTTATTCTACAAATCAAAAGAAATCACACATTTCTGCTCATCAAAATTTCACTAATCTTCCCGTTATTATTGTTATTCCCACAGTTTCCCTTTAAGTTTGGTGTACAACTTCTTATGGACACCCTTTATCTTCTGAAGAGAATTCAGTTCATTTTACTCCTTCAGCTTAGACATGAAAATAACAATTCCTGCCTCAGTTTTACCATATCGAAATTATCAACCCCAATCATTATAAAATCATACTGAAACCCATTTCAAATTAAATCCCCCTTTTTATTTGGACTTCCCATGTGTGTCCAAATAAAACTCAAAATGCATCACCCAGGCTTAAGAAATTAAAGGGAAAAAAGGTTAGTCATATCATCTCTCTAAACACTCAAACACTACAGCCATCCTCCTCCCAGGTATTTTGCCCTAAAAACCTGTGTTTAAGGAATAAAATCAATCTAATCATTATGTCAAATCTTCTCAAACTCCTTGCTCCATGCAAAGTCTGGATTCTTGGAACTTCCTGGAAACAAAAACCTGTACTTTACATTTCATAACCAACTCTCCCCCTTTATGATCCAATCTGTGTTATAAGAAAGAAACCCCAAAACAGCACAATCATCAAACAAATAGATTATAAAAAATAGCAGCAGAAATAGCAGCAAAATATGAATCATGTGTTTCTTCCGTTAATGGTAACATGGGTTATAAAAAATAGCAGCAGAAATATCAGCAAAATACGAATCTAACCCCAGTCAGTAAAACAGAAATTCCCTCAAAGCAACTCAAAAATCAGCAGTCCCCGAATTAAGTCTCCCCCTCGTCCTGCTTATGACAAAAGCAAAACAAAGCATCCCATTTCTCTTCCTGGCATGGTAAACTGTTTGTCCACATTCATTCATCCCCTCTTTGGTCCAGTCACTCACATTCACTCACACGCATTCACACATGATGTTTGCTGATATCGAGCCTCCAAATAATCAGATACTCCACATCAGCAAAATGAGCTCAAGCATTTGTTTTCTTTCATTGTCCTTTTTAGGAAAATAGTCCTTTAGGCTTCTGACTGGATTGAATCGCTACAATCCTTTTAGAGAGAGACTCACAGCCAATCAGGTCCCCACGATGGACTCCTCTTCAGCCAATTACAATCTGAAAAGCCCACCTTACATTTTGTTCTCCCGAGAATTTTGTCAGCGCTGCTCACCCTCTTCCAGGCCTGCTTCAGAACAAAAATGAGAAAAAGAGAGCTGCTTATTAGCTCATCAAAGTACAAAACAAAATCACCTGACAGGTTTTTTCTAAGTGCACTACTACAAAAACTATGGGCCCTTTTCGACATGTCCATGTTTATTAAAACTCCTTCTATTAAAATAAAAACCGCAACCTCACAAATCTTAACCAATCCCAAATGTCACCCATTCAACACACCGAAAACCCCGTCAAAAGCTGCACCGTTTTCCACACAACGTCTCCCTAGACACTTCACCATACTTAGATTCAGCATAAGATATACACCCATTACAACAACGTATCATCACTACATTATAAATATCCTGTCCAAATCTGCATCTCTGAACAGACCTGACCACCGTAATCAATTATCCTGTTACTTTACCATTATATATTTCGCCCAATAATCCTTCTCAGTCACTGCTCTGTTTGCTCACTGAAAGCCTGAGTCTCACACGCACACAGGAAGTGTCTTCTTCACCACTCACTCCAGCTAATTTGCATACTGAGTCATATCTCAAGAAGTTACTGTGACAAGAAAAATGCATGTTTAAACCTTATCACATCATTCAATTATTTTCATTTTCTTTCTATACTAATCACTTGCTTTGATCATTCAGTGCAAAAGCACTCCTAACTCACTCTTATAAAAACTACTTTAATCACTGTTCTGTTTGTTTTTTCCATAACTCACTCCCTTGTCATACAGCTTCTTTTGAGTCAACTTCAAGCTTTAATCTATCTTATTAAACATTCACACCATTCTATCACTCATACAATTAGCAAGCTGATTTAATTGCATGTGTTTGTGTCCTTTAGCCAAGTTTAATCACTGTCTTTGCATTCCTCTTCACAAGCTTGTCTCTATTTTCTTAAGGTTAGTGCATTTTCTGTTTGTATGTATCATTTTGTATGTGTTGCTTTTCCAGTGATTCAGACTCCTTCACAATTCTCCAGTTAAACAGTCAGTTTTCTCCTTCCCCGAATTACTAGCCCAAACTTTTCGATTTCCCACCTTAAATAACAGCCCTCCTAGTCTTCAGCCAGGAGTTAGGGCTTGCTTTCAGGTTCCTGGACACATCATGCTGTGAACAATTCAACCAGAAACTTGCCTTAACATATCCATTGATGTTAACCTATAATTTCTTCCGACCGCTGCTGTGGAGAATTGGTCCAGGTCTGCTTTACTCCTGAAAATAACAAAACTGAGACATTTTCATTATTATCACGGGTACCTAAAGACCCATTTCTCTTCCTCTAGTCAGAAATACCAACTTATGTCATGTATGTAAGCGTGTTCTTCCTTGCGTTATGGGGTCATGTAAATGCAGTGTAAGCTGTTTCTTCATTGCATCTTAAATTGTAATCAGCTTTACTTAATGCGTCTTTCCTCTGAGTTCTGGATTCAAACTATCTCACTTCTGCTTCTCTCCAAAAATAATTTCACATGTAACAATTTGTGCATGTGTGTTTTCTATTCATTAATGTAGTTGTCAGTTATTTACTTTCATTATTTTACCTTTTCTATTGTTTACCTGTTTGTTGTGACGTGGTGGACCTCCCTAAACCATCACAAGTCCAGCCTTCAATTTCAACCCAATCATATCCTATATACTCGCAGTCAAACTCGTCCTGGTTCACCTGACCTTGGTCCCTCTCTTCACAGTGTCCTGTCCGGCCTTCAAAGCTCCAACAAACACAGTCTGTTTCTTCTCTGTTTTGATGTTTCAGTATTCTTCTTTTAAGTTGAGTTCCAGTCTGGCAAAATATCACGTTCAGTGCCTTCGACTCAGTGCCCCCCAGTCCAGTCACACTGCTCTTCACCAGCAACGGGGCATATTGCATCACGTGCTTTCATTCATACTGCTGGACTCATCAGTCGTCGTCAGTGTTAATGCTTTCACTTGCACTGCCTTTTGGCTGCAGTCAATTCTTCCATGATGTTCTGTCGGTCTTCCTCAGGAGATTAACTGTCCTTTAAGCTTCTTCTCAGAGTCCGGACAAAGTGACAGGTGAAGCTATCAACTTTTAGCCAAAAAACTGGCCTGTTTTCCCAATTGTGTTGATCTATGCTTTTGCTGCTGTACTCAGGGTTCCAGGTTTAGAGAACTCCACCTGTATTAACACACTAAAGCATACAATTAATATCCTTTTCATTTCTTTTCTCTTCTGTGCTTTCTCCACCCAGAGTTTAACTCGTCTCTCTCTCTGGGTTCTCTCTTCACACACTCCGTTCCTTTTATGGGCATGCAGCCCCGGTTACACACACACAGACACACAGAGCCATATTTCCTGTTTCTTCAGACTAATCTAACTCTTTTGTTTTTCATCGTATTTATAGTCTACAGACCCTCTTTAATTCTACTAAATCTTAATCTAAAATACACCTTTATTTCCTGCACACTTTTAACTATTCTAACCTCTTTCAGACATCATGAATCGTCTCACACACACTGCCTTTTCTCTCAAACTTCCACTTTTTCACTCACTCTACTATCAACCTCCTGAGTGTTATTATTACCTATTTACTTATTTTATACAAATCACGCACAGTCACTCAAATACTTACATCATTCACACAGTTAAAATCACTCAAAATACACTCTCCTAAGAGTATTTTAGACATGCTTTTCATAATCATAAAAGCAAGTCAAAGAAAAACAATTTAAACCTCTAATCATTCTCACAGCACACACATAACTGAAAAAATAAAACACACCAGCATTTGTGGCTCAAGATAGGTTACTACTTTAAAATAATATATTGGTCTTAGATACTGTACAATGCACTCAATCTATATATATATATCCATCAAAAGTCAGCCAACACCTATACATCTACAGTAATCAATTCACACTCTATTTATACAATTCTAGTGAGCAAAACCAGCATCTCAGTCACAGACATTTAGCAAAATTTACAGACAATAGTTATAAAGCTCAATCACACTCTAAACTGAAAGCAACACTCTCCACCGCTCCTCATTTGCATTCTCACAGGCTCTCTAAAAATAACTCACAGGACTGTAGCATCCTGTCACTCAGTCAGACTCATCACACACCACTGTTTATACATAATTTTACACAGATCTTATAAATACAACTGCACAGATTTTAGGCCTTTTAAAAACCTATATAATTTTGACAAATTTAAGTTAACGGTCCAACCGATAAAGTCCAACTTTTTTGTAATCAATTAACCAGTATCTGTCCAACAGTTTCTGGCCCAATTTCTAAGATCCCTAACTCAATTTAAAAGCGTGAACCAACCCAAACTCTGCCTGAAGCTCTATTTTTGGGCATTTCACATCCCAGGCTTCCTCGAAGTTTTAAGTTAAAGTTACATGCCCGAAGTCCAACTTCTGCTGGCCAAAAAAGCGCAGATACCGTTCCAAACGGTAAAGTGGTCCAACCACTAGCTTATCTCAGGATGCCCTGTACCCCACGGTCAAGCCAAACCAAGCTAATCCTATTCGCCGATAGGTCAACAATGCGCGTCCACATCGAGGAGGGATCGCAACGTCCGGGCTATGCGCTTCTTAGCAGCCCAGCTGCCATTCTAGAAAATTTATAATACTTTGAAACACCCGTTAACCCCCCAGAAAAGGGTATAACTGAAGCACGTCCAACGTGTCTGACCAATGGGGATTCTCACCCACAAAATGACCAAATTCCCTACCACACTAAATTAGCAGTCCAACTGCTTTAACTTTCCCAGCAGTCCAACTGCTTTAAAACCTCAGTACTGTACTTTATCACTTTCATTATCCTTATTTCAATTTCAATTCTCATGAGATTTTCACCAAAATCGAAACAGACATTCACCAGTAATTTCAGTGAGTAGGCTTTAATTTGACATGCCCAATGTGACACCTTTTGGAAATATATTTCAACAGGCAATGTCTTACCTTTAAATGCCCCGGGGAATGCCTCCTCACTTTCACCACTGACTAGCGTCTGCCCGTCTAATCACCACGGACCCCGGATCTCTCCGTCTACACCTCCAAAATCCCCCTTTTTCACCGGACGAAGCCCCCAAATGTTGGGTTCAGGAATTGAGGAGGAAGACCAAAATAATGACCACTGATCCGGCCGTGTGCAATTAGACGGCATTTTAATGAATACACGCAGCGTGGAGCCAACACTGTACAGATTCAGTGTTGAACTCCCTTACAATAGTCAGAACCCAATATTTATAGGGGTGAAACAGTACAGCCCCCCTTTCTGTTGCCAGGCAGAAACCAAAACCACAATGACTTTTAACATAGTTTAAAAAGAACATCGTCTCGTCTCCATCCAGGTGCCTTCCTGTTGTCCCCGGACGCTCGCCTTCGCTGTCGCTTGTCTCTGGAACATCCTGCACCTGCTTCTTCATCAAACAGTCACATATGCACGCACAATTTTTGCAGTTGCAAGCAAAACATAAGATTAACTTTTACCTATATAACTGAGCCTATCTACGATGTGTGTGTGTGTATGTGTCAGCCTCTGCTTGCACTTTGTTTCACCTCTCAGCTCCCCAGCTAGACCTTAACCTTTCCACTAGACAGAAGGCCAGCACAACTGAAACTATGTGTGTGCCGATCTTGACTTATATGTAAAATGTATAAAACAAATGTTCCAATCTAATACAACTACTTAAAGCTTAATCAGCGATAAATGCATAAAAGACACCCTACTCTTAACTTGCACTTAGACTCTGGTTTCAGTTTCGCTTCTGCAGAAGCATGCCTTGCAGAAGTGTTTCCTGTCTCATTTTGGCACAGAGTATTTCCTGTCCCTGCAGCTCAGTTTCTCACCCACTGAAGACTTCAGTGTAAGAATATAAAAACATTCAAAAGCCTTTAAAATTATAGATTCAACTCAACAGTTTAAAGTGGTTCTTCTTGGACCTGTAATAAAGACTAATATAATACCAATAAAAGTAATGGGACAGAATAAGAACCATAAATCAAACATTCATTTTTTAATACTTGGTTGCAAATCCTTTACAGTCAATCACAGCCTGAAGTCTGGAACACATAGACATCACCAGACGCCGGGTTTCATCCCTGGTGATGCTCTGCCAGGCCTCTACTGCAACAGTCTTCAGTTCCTGCTTGTTCTTGGGGCATTTTCCCTTCAGTTTTGTCTTCAGCAAGTGAAATACATGCTCAAACGGATTCAGGTCAGGTGATTGACTTGGCCATTGCAAAACAGTCCACTTCTTTCCCTTCAAAAACTCTTTGGTTGCTTTTGCAGTATGCTTTGGGTCGTTGTCCACCTGCACTGTGAAGCGCTGTCCAATGAGTTTTGAAGCATTTGTCTGAATATGAGCAGATAATATTGCACGAAACACTTCAGAATTCATTGTGCTGCTTTTGTCAGCAGTCACATCATCAATAAATACAAGAGAACCAGTTCCACTGGCAGCCATACATGCCCACGCCATGACACTTCCACCACAATGCTTCACTGATGAGGTGGTATGCTTAGGATCATGAGCAGTTCCTTTCCTTCTCCATACTCTTCTCTTCCCATCACTCTGGTACAAGTTGATGTTGGTCTCATCTGTCCATAGGATGTTGTTCCAGAACTGCGACGGCTTTTTCAGATGTCGTTTGGCAAACTCTAATCTGGCCTGCCTGTTTTTGGGGCTCACCAAAGGTTTACATCTTGTGGTGAACCCTCTGTATTCACACTGGTGGAGTCTTCTCTTGATTGTTGACTCTGACGCACATACACCTGCCTCCTAGAGAGTGTTCTTGATCTGGCCAACTGTTGTGAAGGGTGTTTTCTTCACCAGGGAAAGGATTCTTTGGTCATCCACCACAGTTGTGTCCCGTGGTCTTCCTAGTCTTTTGGTGTTGCTGAGCTCACCAGTGCGTTCCTTCTTTTTGGGAATGTTCTAAACAGTTGTTTTGGCCACGCCTGATGTTTTTGCAATCTCTCTGATGGGTTTGTTTTGTTTTTTCAGCCTAATGATGGCTTGCTTCACTGGTAGAATAGAATAGAATAGAATAGAATAGAATAGAATAGAATAATCCTTTAATTGTCCCACAAGGGGAAATTTGGTTGTAACAGCAGCAAAAAGACACATATACAAACAAACAGTACACAGGACACAGAACAGAAACATACACAATTTTTCTTAAATATTTACATTAAGGACAATGGTTACTATATACAGAGTATTGTACAGTTATTAAATTAAATAAAAATAACTACAGATAAGAGGCAAACCAGGTTGTAGTGCAACTCGGTTAATTAACTTATTGCAGTTACAGTGCTGATGTAAACATCTATGTTTGTTGGGAGCAGTTCTGATTGTACAGTCTGACAGCTGCAGGGAGGAAGGACCTGCGGAAACGCTCCTTCATGCATCTAGGATGCAGCAGTCTGTCACTGAAGTAGTGACAGCTCTTTGGATCTCATCCTGGCAGTTGACAGCAACAGGTTCAAAAAGCAAACAGCACACTTGAAATGAACTCTGGACCTTTTATTTGTTCATTGTAATTGGGGTAATGAGGGAATAACACACACCTGGCCATGGAACAGCTGAGAAGCCAATTGTCCCATTACTTTTGGTCCCTTAAGAAGTGGGAGGCACATATACAAACTGTCATAATTCCTATACTGTTCACCTGATTTGGATGTAAATACCCTCAAATAAAAGCTGGCAGTCTGCAGTTAAAGCACATCTTGTTCGTTTCATTTGGAATCCATTGTGGTTGTGTATAGAGCCAAAAATGTTAGAATTGTGTCGATGTCCCAATATTTATGGACCTGACTGTATATCATGTTTAGGTGGAAACTAGCGAGCTAACTTCCTGCTAACTTCTAACTCCGTTAAATGTAATAAATCCTGTTTCCATGGATGCCTGGATGTTAAACTTAATTGTTACACCTGGTAAAACAGCAACGCTGATCATTTTATTAAAGATGTAAAAGTTTGTAACTCTCAGTGATGCCGCAGTGAACGTTGGGACCTGAAGCGGAGTTTGGGCCTGGAAATGGCTAATGACGCCAGACTTACAGACTGGATATTGGACAAGCCTGATCCAAGCCGGCTCCACGCCCCAACTTGTATTCAACTGTTCCTGAAACACTGGACAGTCCACGAGGCCCACGTCCACGCCCCTGTGGGTCAGGAGTGTTTTGGGTTATGAGCAGGACCTACACAATTTAGGCAGGTGGTTTTATTGTTGTGGTTGATTGGTTTATACTCCCAGCTAGGGCTGCACGATATTAGGAAAACCTGCGATGTGCGATAACTGTGATCAATATTGCGATAACGATATGACTTGCGATAAAATAAATAGCAAAACAAACAAACAAAAAACGAATACATAATTTCCGTTTTACTGCAACAGGTTTATTTAAAGAAAGCTGCTGTATTAGCAGTGTAACAACAAAGTGCACTCAAACATTGAAACATTGCCCCCATAAAAAAATTTTCTGAGGCTTGAATTCTGAAAGACATCCTTCCCGGTCTCTATAATTAGTTTTAAATAAACATAACTTAAATTATACTGCAAATTATCTATGCAGTTGTTCATCATTTTACCACTCACTAAGTAGTTATGATGTAAGTCAAAACTGGAGTGGAAACCTTACTAGATTAAACTATAGGTAAGAACTTGTCTGCTGTGGGAACACACCAAAGAACAATTGTCTACCTTTGTGGTCGTACTGGCCAAGACTAATATTATCAACAATTAAGAACAATGTAGGTAGTGTATGTTTGTACTTTTTTGAAAAAAAAATAGTTTCTCTATCTTGCATTCATCCTTCCTGAGTGAATGTTTTTTATGGCAAGTTCTTGGTAAGGAAAACCAACATGTTTACTCTCCAAGGTTTTAAACATGTGCGCTGACATGTTACTATGTTTCCTGATGTACTAAAAAGTCTCTCTGAAGGTGAGCTACTTGCAGGTATGCAGAGATACTTCCTTGCAAGCTTGCTTAGCTGTGGGAATGTCATTTTGTGGAGTTTCCACCATGCCAAGGGGTCTTCCTCACTGTCTATGGCCATGGATAGCAAGTAGCTGTTAAGCTCAGCTTCAACAGCTTGTGAGAGATGCATAAAAGAGGAGGTAGGGATTGGAGCTGCCTTGAAGAAACTGCCCAGTGACTTTTTTGCCTTCTTCAGGGGACAATTGGGTGGATCATTTGTCTGGGCCTCTGGTTCAGCGGAGCTTCTCTCCTGGAACAGAAAGCAGATTATAGGAAAAGTAAACATTTTGGACTAAATATGAATTGAAAGGTTTTATATATAAGCATGCACGAATACCTTCTGTGCCACTGCTTCCATTTCTGACATCACTCTGGTCTTTTTTTTTTTTTTTTTTTTTTTATTATTTATTTTATTTTCAGTAGTTACAGATGAGACAGACATGATTGGGGGATAGGAAAGGGAGAAAGAAAGAGAGGAAGGAAAAGAAAAACAGAAGGGAAGAGGGACAGTGAGAAAGGGCACTTACAAAGACAAAGAGAAAAAAAAATCTCCTGGATCACCTGTTGAGAGAAAAAGAAGAGAAAACAAGCAAAAAAAAAACAAAGCAACATACTAAACACAACACCATCATGTTAATCTAGCTAAGTGTAAACAGCAATAAATACTAAATATTGAATGTTGTTGTGCAGCACAGACAGCGCACAATGTGCTTTGAAGTAGCAGCTAAGAAAGGTGTAGTTTATGTCTATGAACAGTGAACACCCGTGTGCACACCCATGTGGATCAGCGCGCTTGTATACAGAAGGTTTCCCCATGTAACGGTCTGCTAGAGGGTGTGGAGGGCCATAGCCCCGTCCCCCAGGGCATGAAGCAGGCATGGAGGAGATCCAGGCTCCAGACATCCAGGGACCCCAGAGTGCGAGAGCCCAAGGAGTACCACCGGAGGGGCATCCGTGCCACCCTCCTGGGAAGGGCTGAGGAGATCCCCAGACGAGGGGTCACCCAGTAGCCACGGAGCAGAAGCCAGAGGGGGCTGCACTGGCGCGCCCGCCGGCTCTGCTGGCAGCCAGCTGTGCCAGAGTGAACCGAGCTGCAGGCCCCGAGGCCGGAGGTTCGAGGGCCCCCTTTGCCCCGGAAGAGGCCTGACCGAGCGACAGGCACCAGGCCCCGCCAAGTAGCCACCGGGAGTGAGCTGGTGTATACCTGAGCGCCCAGCCCCGGACACCAAGAACCACCAATGCACCGACCCCTGAGTGCATCAGTTACCGGCAGGGAGTGTGGTGAGGGGAGATAGGCCTCCACACTTTGGAGGGCCTGGGTGTTCCCAGGGAGGTGGAGTCTAAGACCTGACCTGACATATAAACACAGACAAACAGGCACACACAGACACAAACATGCATTCCCACCCTCATGCACACATATACAAACACTCAGCACTCATCCAACGTAGGAATAGACATATATGCACATGTACACACAATCGCACTCCCCAAACATACTCTATACCCCGGGTCCAGGTACCCTCGCCCCCAGAGGGGGAAACGGCACCCAGACCCAAGAGATGTGACCCTTTCCCCCCGGGGTGGAGGCAAGCAGACCGCCCCAGGCCTCGCAGAAGCAGGGAGGCCAATCTGTCAGCCAACACCTCCTCCCAGCCCCCCGCCCCGATGGCTGGCAGAGAACGGGGGTGTGTGAAGACCCCATACCTCCCTCCTCCCGCATCACTCTGGTCTTGATGTCTGAGACTCGATCAGTGCTGATGTAGCTGACTTTAAATCTGGGATCCATGAAGCACGCCATGTCCAGAAGTTCCTGGGTAGCTGGATTTTCATATTTAGTAATCAGGTACTCGAGGATTTTCTTCTTAATTTTCTTCTTGATTTTGTCAAATCACTGTGTTCTTCCTTCTCTGCAAGCACCGACGTCTTCATCAGGTGAAGGACTGGTTTTACATATGAAACACTAACGTAACTCTCACCAGACAGGGCATCTGTAAAGTCTTGCAGGGGGTGTAATGCCTGGTTGACAGACTCCAGTACCTCAAGATCCTGCCAAGTAGGAATCAAGTGTCTTGATTTCTTGTCTGCTGAGATGACATCAGAAATGGCCCGCTGCTGCTCCAGGACTCTCTCAATCATCTTCTGCCTGGAACCCCACCTGGTTGGGCATTCTGCGATGAGTGTGTGCTCTGGGAGGTTGAGCTTCTGCTGTGCTTTTTTCAGAGCCATCTTTGCTTTCCAGCTGTGGCAAAAATGTCCAACTAACTTTTTGCAAAGTCCAATGGCTCGGGCAATGCGGGCATCATCTTTGATAGAATTTTCTGGAGAAAGAAGAGGAAACAAAAAAACTGTCATGTTTAAAACCTTTTTTTAAAAACTAATTGAAATTTATAACTGAAGTTGTCTAAAAAAGGTAATCCTTATCAATATCAATTTGATAATAATGTATAGCACATTTTCATTGCTAAAAAGATCTGCCTTGAATAAAACTTACCGATTGCAAGGTGCAGCCTGTGTCCAAAACACCAAACAACTCTGACCCAGTTGTTTAGCTCCGTGGCTCTCACAACATTGGCACCGTTGTCTGTGGTGATGCACACTTGTCGCTCTTCTTTAAGATCCCAGCTGGCTAACACCTCACGTAATACATGGGCTATATTTTCACTAGTGTGAGAGTCTGGAAAATACACAGTCTCTAGACACCGTGTTTTCAGTTCAAAGTCTTCGGTGAGGAAGTGCACTGTGAAGCTCATATATGGTTCCGTTGTATGACTTGACCATAGGTCTGTAGTGCTTGCGTAGTTTTCAGCTTGGCTCAGTTCAAACATGACGGTCTTGCGGCATGTTTCGTACATTTGTGGAATGGCGACATGGGAAAAGTCGTTTCGTGAGGGGATGCGGTATCTCCGGTCCACTTTATGTATCAGGCTGGTGAAGCCCTCTCTGCTAACTGTATTTATAGGCATCATGTCTTTAGCCAAAAAATGTGTAATGGCCTCTGTTATTTCTTTGTACCGCTTCGACGTTTTCTCATAAGGAGTTCCACTTGAAAAACTCTGATACAGAGACGGCTGTTGGACTGCTGCGCTCTTTGTCTTAACATTAGCAACCTTTGTTTGGCTAGCCCTATCTTTCTGGAACTCTTCAAACAGTTCTCTGTGGTTGTATTGAAGATGATGGTGGAGATTAGTCATGTTTCCTCTGGTGGTTGCCATGAGTGTTCGGCAAGTTTTGCAGAGTACCTGTGTTTGGAGAACGTCGTGTTTATTAAATCCAAAGTACCTCCAAATAAGTGAGGTACTATTTTTTTCTTTAGCCACGAGTTCAGTAGCATTCTCGTCACGCGTCTCGCTCTCAGCCATTACAACTCTGACTCGTTGCTGCAGCGTTGTTCGCGCCCCACCTGCGTAGAAGGCGGGCCTCTAATCCATTTGATTGGTTAATGCCGTGAAAGGCTCTATTCGACTGGTCAAATGTGTAAAGGGGTTTCTTTGATTGGTAAATTCTTTAGAGCACGTGTGTAAACATTTTAAGGTACCCAATTATCGCAGTTTACGCCGTCTTTTGCGATGGGCCCATCGCACAGGCTGATATCGCGATGACAATAAATTTGCGATTTATTGTGCAGCCATACTCCCAGCATGTTCTATGTCTGCTCTGGGCTCTCCTTCCAGTTAGTTCCAACAATAAAACCTCCACAGAAGGCCCTGAAAGATTTCTCTCTTCAGCCGTCAGAGCCGTCCCAGCGAGCTTCTCTCGCCAACGAGGAACAGCTGACATGTTTGGAGCTTCTTCCCAAAGTCTGAGCTCCTCGTGGGCTGAGCTCTGATGAACACAGAGTGACAAGGAAGGACATTTAACAAAAGCAATTTTGTAAACAAAACATTAAAAAGGAGGAGGAAGCAATAAAGTCATTTAATAATAATATTTTTCAGCTCATAAGCATCACTGCAGGTGAAATGAACCCTGATGACATCTGTAAGAATTAGTGGACATTATTTAAATCTGAATTTTATTCGATGGAGATGTGGTTTATGTTTCAGTGAAGAGTTTCTAATGAAGGTCAGAGGTATAAATACACAGCTCTGTGTGTCCGAGGCTGCACATGTACAGAACACGTGTGTGCGCGTTCGGCTGTCGTCTTGATGAAACTATGATTTACTCAACGCTCATGGCTGCTGATGGACCCTGACTGTGGATCTGTCTCTGCCCACAGCGCTGATGAAAGGTTCGATGCTTCATTCCACACCAACATCCTGGTCAACTCCACAGGCTACTGCCAGTACCTGCCGCCAGGTAACACACACAAGCCCCTCCCACTGTCATGATCCTGGGCCATGTTGGCCCAGCATTCTTAGTAGTCGTGTATTTTTGTATTTTGTTCTTTATCTATGCATTGGTTCCTAGGTTGTTCAGTTAAGATGTTCCTTATTTGGTTACCCTCTGTGTGCCCTTCTGTATCTGTGAACCCTCGTCTCCCCTCCTTGTGTTTTATTCCATGTTTCCCCAGCCTGCTATGCCTGTGCTCTCCCCGTGTTCTCCTGTCTCTCTCTCTCTCTCCTCCTGTCTGCACCTCTGTACTTCCTGTTTTACTTTGACAGTCTCCCGTCAGTGTCGTGTTTCTCCTGCCATGTCTCGTTACGTTTATCTGTGTCAGCTGTGTTCCCCGTGTGCTCCCACTTCCCTTGTTAACCCTCTGTGTATTTATGTGCATGTCTCTCTCAGTTCAGTGTCGCGTCGTCAATGTCTCCTCCCCGAACCTGTGTGTCTTTCTGTGTTCCCTCGGTCTTCTGTTAGCATTCCCAGTTTAGTTCTGTTTCGTTGTAAGGCCTGCAATAAAGCAGTGATTTTGAGTTCAGTTCCTGTCTCCGTGAGTTTTGCGTTTGGGTCCTCATCTGCCTCCACACAGCCAGTTCATGACACCCACTGCTACAATGACAACAACAACTACACAGTCCCGAATTCACATCTAATCACAGCTGTTTAACATTAACAGGTGTTTGTGGTTCTACTTACCCAATGATGCTGAAGTGACTACAGATTTAGAAAAAAGCTCCTCCATCCATCTAATTTCATAATTCAGGGTGAATATTTTTAAGTCTTTCACTGTTGTTCACAGTGTGATGGTGGAAGCAGCAGGACGCCACACAGACTGGATTTTCTATTTTAAATCCGATGTTTGATTCAGATAATGAAACTCTGGACATCAAAGTGGTTTTCTGTTACTTCTTATTTCATAGAGCTAGTCACACCATCGTCTACTGATATTTTTACTGAGCCAGTAAATAACACGTGTAAGAGTGAAAGAGTCCTCCGAGCCCTGAGGGGAATAGGGCTGTGAAAACCATTTTTATCAAAGTGTGTGAGTGAGTGAGTGAGTGTTGGTGGGGGCTTCAACATGAGGTCCCGAGGTAATCTGGAGGAGTTATGGTCGTGATTCACAGACTCACGTTGTCTTTTAGTGCGGCGCTGATTGAAAGATGATTCTGGGATGTTTGTCCCCGTTTTTAAAGTGATTCAGTCACAAAGAGCACCGTGAAATGAGAAAAAGTGATGCTTTATAGTAAAAGACAAACAATATGCATCTGCAAATGATTTAAAGCTGAACTATAATGATCCAGAAGCAGAAAGGAAAGCCATCGTCCAATCAGAAATCAGTAACAGCTGTTTGGAGACCACAGTCCTGCTGGAGTGTCCTGGAGCAAACCTCCAGGATTACAATGTGAAACTAAAATTTGAGAAGAATTTGCGGGCAGTCCTCCTGCTTCGTTCCATCCACTTGGTCTAATGTAGCAGCCCCGAGCGCGATGCTACCACCAGCATGCCTGACAGCTGTTACGCTGGTCTCGGGTTTGACAGCCTCACCTTTACTCCTCCAAACAAACCTCTTGTTACTGTGGACGTGTGACTCAAACTTGAGAAATTACTAAGAATAAATAAATGAATAGGAACTTTCTACATGCTGTAAAAACCTTTCAGAGCACCTTCAGCTCCAGCCTGCTGCCCTATAAAAAAATCTAATCCATATTTGCCCCCGTGTTTTACCCCGGGTCTCACCCTCAAGTGTTCTGTATATTTAATGGTGTTTCTTCCTCGCTGTAGGCGTCAGCTCGTGCTGCGGCGGCGTCCTGATTCCTCCCCGGGGATCATTAAA